>NC_061119.1:24384621-24418263 GCF_002878395.1 Capsicum annuum
AGGCTCAACGGGGATATCTAGGATTAAGCACAAAGGGTAGGTCAAAAGAAGGTATAAAATAAGGCTATCAAAAAAATGCCTAAATCATCTCCTAAACTCACATTCTTTATTTTGCTTTGCACACACACCAGACAAGTTCTAGACATCACATGCAACAAGGAATATACTACACCTCACACGCGCATGGCACATGCTCAACTCATGTAGGATCATCATAGACTCTTAACCAAACAATAGCATGAATCAACATTAAGCCAACAAGTACAAGAGTCATAGTCATGAGCCTAGGTGTCTCAAAAATAGCAATTCACTCAATCAACATGGTTTTACCAAAAAAAACACTTGCATCATGTAATCACATATAGCACCAACAAGAATATCTCACTTATTACTAACCTAAATTTTTTTAAATTGAGCCCAAAATTGGGAATTTCCCCACCCAACGCTTAAAAATTTACTTTGTCCCCAAAGTGAACTTAAAAGTAAGAAATATAAATACTCCCTGAAACCTCTAGACTTAGTTAGTAGCATCTTTTTACACATAAATAATTTGTGGAACTCTACACTTATTTCTTGCCATGCTCTTTAGCTTAGGTTCTCGGTACTCAAACTTTCCATCAACCTGTGGCTCAATAAAACAAAAAACTACGTGAAGTAAAAACTAAAAATTAAAAATAAAAAATACCTACTTAACTTGGGTTGCCTCCTAAGAAACGATTGATTTAGTGCCGTGGCACGACCCAGCTACCACTTAGTCATTTTCTTTATCATACTTGGTCTCCATATTCATATTATTTTCACCCCTCTTGGGTGTGAACTCTCCATGGGAACAAATTTCTTAACTTTAGCCTTTTTGGCTTATCAATTTGCATTATGTCAACCAGTGGTGGTAGTGGTTATGGAATAGGCAGCTCAATAAGGTAGTTTGAAGAGGTCTTTCGTGGACTAACCACCCACACTTATCCCTTTCGATAAAAGTTATTATGTATAAGTTTTTATAGTAGGATAGTGTGTTAAGCGATTTGTAAACTCTGAAAACCGCCTCTTCATTCTCCAACCTCATTGTGAGGATACCTGCTCTCACATTAATTAAAGTTTTACCCGTCACTAAAAATGGATGCCTAAAGATAATTGGTACTAGTTCTACTTACTTAAAATCTAGAATAATAAAGTCAATAGGAATAATAAATTTACCAACCTTTATGAGGATTTCCTCTATCACTACTTCAGGATGAGCTATGGTCCCGTTTTCCAGCTGTAGTAGTACAGAGCTTGATCTAGGTTTCCCCAAACCTAATTTATTGAACAAAGATAGGGTTATCAAGTTAATACTTGACCCTAAATCACTAAGTGCCTGCACCACTTCGCTATTGCCAACCTAAATGGGGAGAGTGAACTTCCCAGGATCCTTAAGCTTTTTTGGCATCTTTTGAGTGACCACCGACCTACACTCCTCAGTGAGTGTTATTGCCACCACATCCTGTAATTTTACCTTATTAGCAACCACACCCCTCAAGTACTTAGCGTACTTGGGCATACCCTGCAAAACATCTAACAAAGGTAAGTTAATGTGAAGCTCTCTGAATGTGTAAAGAACTTCTTGAACATTGCATCCTTCTTCACTTTTATTTTCCTCTGAAGGAAGGAAGTGGCATCGTCTTCTTCTTCTATGGTTCACCAACTTTAGTTTTTGAGTACTCAGACTTTCTTGATTTTTTCAACAACTTTTTTGGAAACCTGTGGGGGAGTTAAATTCCTTTGAAGGTTCTTCTTGAAGCTCTTTACTATTCCTCAAAGTAATTGCCATAACTTATTTTAGATTTTCTGTATCTGTTGGAAAACCTCCCTGAGGCCTAGTCTTTAATGCTTGCTGTAACTTCCCCAATTATAACTCTAAGCTTCTCTGGGTATCTTGGTGATTTTTTTACATCTGCAGCCAACCGTGTTTGATTAGCTAGAACCTGCTTTAACATATCTTCTACATTGCTCATTGATTGATTTACTTGTACCTGTGGTTATTGAATTTGCTGCTATTATGTGTTCCAAGGTTGATTTAACGGTTGAATCTGCCACTTAATTTATAGGCATTACCATAATTTTGCCTTTGAGCATTGCCCATATACATCAATGATTCTGAATTTGAAGCACACATAACTGCTAAACGGTCACTATTACTGCATACTTCACACCAAATTGCAGCTTGTTAGATTGCATTGACGGTGGCTGCAGGTTGTGCTACTCTCAACTTTAGACTGCTAATTTGATTTTGCAATGCAGAGATCTAAGCAGATATGAAAGTGAATTGATCAACCTCTATCACTCCTGTAATTCTTTTTGTAGAACTTCTAGCATCTGAATACCACTCGAGATTTCCTTATGCTATGTGGTTTAACAATATGTACAACTCATCATAAGTTAGCTCCAATGCTTGTCCGCCTGTGGCTAAATCTAGATAGAATCTTTGTATTATAATCAAGTGCTTCTACAAAAGTATGAGGAAGTACCTCATTGGACTGTTGGTGATGCAAACAATTTTGAAGAAGAGGCTTGAAGCATTTCTAAGAATGATAAAGATTTTTATCTAGCTTCTGCTTAAAGTTTATTATCTCACTGCAAAGTCTCGCAGTATTTCCAAATGGAAAGAATCTGATGAGGAACTTTGAGCTAAGCCGTCCTATAATGTGATTGAATTGGTCGGCTCTGCATTAAACCACCTTTTTCATTCCCCCAATAGTAAGTGGGGAAAAAGTATTAGCCTCGTATAATCTATATTCATACCAGTCGAAATAGTGTATCAGTAAGCTTAATGAAATTCTGCTAACAAGAAGATGCAACATATTGTGCTTTAACACAAAATTCTCCTAGCAGCCGGTCTTTGAATTGGGGAAGTCAAGTTCATCAGAAGTGAGACTGCCACTTCCCTAACTGTCCTTCGGGCTGCTTGTTGTTCAACCATAGGAGTAGGATTCTCTTGGTCTTCTTGTATTTATGAAATTCGGGAGAGAAAGATTGCTTCTCTTCTGCATTGATGGAAAACTTATTCATGTTTGGGGTTTGGTTCAACCAATTTCTGAGCCCTTGCCAGCTTCCTACTTTAAAACCTATTTCCTGCAAAAACAAAACCAAGACCAAGCGTAGAAACACCAAATAAAACTAAAAGTAAAACTAAAATAATCATTTTCCAAAATATAAGTCCCCGACAATGGCGCAAAAAACTTGACAGCGCTCAAGCGCACACGCAAGTGTACGTGGTTTACCAAGTAGTAAAGTGGACATCAAGAAGCCAAGTAATGATCTCACAGGGACTTGATCTAACAACAATTCAATTCTAGTTTAACTTCTATGATTAATTTGATGCAAAGGTAACCAAAAAAATCTTGGAATGTTGTAAATTAAAGTGAAGGAAACAATGAGTAAAATAAAGTCTTGAAACAATTGATGGAGTAAAGCCCAAGGTTAAAGCACCTTGAACAATCATACTATGTTATTGAACTTCATTCGTTAACTTGATTATCTTGGTTGTTGACTCGTATGGTCAATTTCATTATCATGGTCTCTTGACCTCTAACCGTTTACCTAATGTGGATATTACAACTACATCGTTGAGCAGGGATATAATAATCCAATTAAGTTCTGTAAACTATCATCCTTCGTGTGAATCAAGTAAGACATCTAAGTACATCCCTTTCCTAGATACTAATTTTAATTCCTTATTTCATAAAAGAATACAAACCATACTTTGTTTATTCTCCTGTTCTATCTCCCTATTCCCTCTCCCAAGTTCACAAGGTTGATAATAGGTGTGTTCTAATGGTGATCAACCCTCAAAATAGTTAAAACAAGAATGAACACACAACCAAATATGATAAACAAATTAGACGAAATCAATTCAAAATAATAGTACTCATGTTCTTGGCTTTAACCCCCAAAAAAGGGCGTTTAACCACGTATAGTCATAATTGTAATCACATGATTTTAATTAACAACTAAGGACATGAATGCACTAAATTAAAATAAGAAAAACCTAAGATATGAAGTTGTATCAGCCTCCTTTAAGCTCTAATACGTTTCAAGATGATTTATAATATGTACAATGATGTATTTATAGAAAAGTCCAAAGCCCAAGCCGTGTAGGAGTTGAAGTGCACTTTTGGCCATGTTTGAAGTTGGGGTCGCGCCACACCCTTTGCTTGACTTGACTATGGGTTGCGGTGCCCTACTGGTTTGAGTCAATTAGGGGTCATGGCGTACTCCTTTCTTAAGTGAAATAGGGGTCGTGGAACGACCCTATCTCGACACTACTCTGAAATTTGCATCGTGAAATTTGGTTAAGTGTTGGTCATTTTTCCACTCATACATACCATGTAGTGTTGTTTCCCCTTGTATTTACAACATTTCTGTCATCAATATATCGCATATTCATCTCACAAATTTTCCTACATAATCACACCACACGAATTAGATATTTAAATAGCACGAAGTCCATAATAATGAATCAAAACAAGAGTTAAGACTAAGCTAGTTTGTGTTGATATTCAGCTTATTGTTCCACCTTTGCACTTAATCAAATTGAACTTTGCACACTACCAACAAGTTGTTCTACTCATAAGCATACATTTGAACCATTTGGTACCCTTTAAACATAATACAATCCAACGGGATCGACTAGACAAGCACCTAGCTCAAGCTAGTAACCCTAGTTTACACGATTGAATTCTAAATGACTCATTTAAGTACAAACTTATTTGGAATTCACTTTGAACATTGTAAGTACATCCTTTGACACTTAGATGCACATTTATCTCCTTACCAACCCATATAACATACGAAGTATCCTCAAAACAAGGCTAAAAAGACTAGAATAGTGATACTAGAATACATAAATACACCCAACATCAATAATAAAGATATCAAAACACTACAATTAAATCTAACCTTTAAACAAAAAAATTCTCAAAGCCGATCGACATTCATCTACGATCAAACTACCAAAAAACAGTACGATAATAGAGATACTAAAAAAATACATTAAAGAAAACCTTTACCGAAATTAATTCCTAAAAGTTGATTGACATTAATCTACCACCTGTAAATTACAATAAAATACTACGATAATAGAGATATCAAAATAATACAATTAAATCTAAACTTTTCACAATTTTTTTTCAAAGCTATCTGACATTAATCTATGATCTGTAAACTACTATAAAATAATACAATAATGATGGTAAATCTCCAGTCTTCGATGAAAATAATTTTTATCGAACTGAGAATTCTGATCCGAAAGATCCAAGTCTTTTTCTTGTATAGTCTCCTATGGAAATATTTTTTGTCTGATTGAAAGTTCTGATCTGAAATATTCAAGTCTTTTTCTTGTCAATTTAATCCTTCGATTTCTTATGAGAATTTGATAATCTGTTATAGATTTTTTGTTTTTATTAATAATTAGGTAAAAACTATTCTTAAATATTAGAAAAATAGTAGAATTTAAGATAAGATCACCTAAAACACATACAAAGTCGGAGATTGTATCAAAGTACTGATATACATGAAAAAGTGTAGAAGTATTAAACTATTGGGAGAATAACCTACCACCTATATCAAGAAGAAAAATAACATATGATAACAAAATATAAACTACAATAAAATAATATGATAATCAGAACAATATAATTAAAATCAACCTTTGTACGAGAATTTCTTAAAGCCTAACCAAATAGTCATCTATCATCTGTATTAAGCCCCAAAAAATAGCAGATAGCAACAAACATAAACTATAACAAAATAATATAATAATTAAGATATTAGAGGTGAATCGAGAATCAAGTTTAACCAATACAACAATGAAAATAAGAAAAGTGAGAATCAAGTTTCACCAATACAATAATGAACTATACATAAAACATTAATATTGAAGAAATTAAAATTCAAGATAACTCTTAATTAATTTTAAAATTAGAAAAACCAAGAGATCTAACCAAGAATTTGTTGAATGTATCATTTTCTCGATGAGTCCAATAACATTTAAATAGTCATGTGCTTGCTTACATATCTTGAAGTTGTGATGAAGAGATTGGTGGATCATGAAATACGTATTACCACTTCTCAAATATGAACAGAAATATTCTAATCAACGTATAGATTATAATATGTAATTGATTTCTATTGAAATTGGAACTTATTGGCAGAAATATTCCGTTGCACGCTCAAAGTTTTCAGTCAACGAAAAATTTTCTTTTCACGAACAATTCCTTTAATTTTTGTACCTTTTACATAATTCTAAATAAGGAAAACCTTAATGACTAATTTTAGGTGATTTTAAACTCCTAAATATTACATAAATAATTAAATAATAATTGAAGAAAATAAATAAAAAGATAATTTTATCTATTGTGGAGTCTTTTAATGAAGGGCAAAAAGTTCAAATCAATTTTCTAAGCGTCTTCACACTTTTAATATAATATAGATAGATTTAGATTATAGATATAGATTATATATATAGATTATAGATTATATATGTATGCTTATTTTTATTTTCTCCCATTATGGAGAATGAATTAATTGCTCTGTTTATTGCTTAAAATACCCTGCTATATTGATATTAATCTGAAATTTGTTGTAATGTTTCCTTTCTTAAAAGCCAAAAGAAATAATAAGATCATTTTGCTTTGTTGATTCATGTATTCATGGTTTCAGGTTGCAAGGATACAATATTTCATGATGTGTGTAAATTTTAAAAGAGCCTTACTGCTTATATTGGATGGGAAAAGGATACTGTGT
This sequence comes from Capsicum annuum, assembly GCF_002878395.1. Taxonomy (NCBI): domain Eukaryota; kingdom Viridiplantae; phylum Streptophyta; class Magnoliopsida; order Solanales; family Solanaceae; genus Capsicum; species Capsicum annuum. The sequence goes on from NC_061119.1 coordinate 24,391,402, forward strand.
AGCACTTTTAAAAACAAATAGCCTAAATTTGAGATTTTACCAAAAAGTGACCAGCCGGATAAAGTATTTTCACTTTATAGTCATTTCCTAATTTGGGTCATTTTGGCCATGTAATTCAGATACAATCCATATACAATACTGATACAGTTCATATACAATACTGATACAGTTTTCAATTTGGGCCATTCAGGCCTTTTAAAAATATTTCAGTTTTTTTTGCTATAAATTTTTTAACTGAAAAATATTTTGTTTTTTTTTGTTGTTGTTTAGAAATAATAATTAAATATAGTTATGTAAAAACTGTATAATTGTTATACAGAATATGTATCTATATAAGATATATGTATAGAAATTGTATAGTTCTATCAAATATGTATATGTATTCAATATATATAAAAAATATATAGAAAGAGTATAAAAAATATATAATTTTTGTATAAAATATGTAAAAAAAAAGTACAATTATTGTATAAATTTTGTATCAAAATTGTATAATTTTCGTATAGAATATTTATATGTATATGATATGTATAGAAGCTGTACAAAAGGTGAGTATAAACTGTATAGAACAAGCTAGTAAATTAAAATGGCTAGAAAGTGGAATTTAAATTCCATGGCCATTTTCATGAAAATAGTTTAATTAAAAGTGTCGTTTCTGTCTTTTGCCATATTGAATTTTCTATTTTTAACCACATGACCCCTTAGGCTACATTATATATGATTGTCACGCAGTGAGAATTTGGAAAGAATGAAATATAAGAGTCTAAAATCTTTTTCTTCAAACACAAAAGAAGATCAAAAAATTATATATAAAGATGTATATTGTTATGAACAAACAGGAATAAGCAATACCACAAGCAAAACAAAAACAAACAAGAACACACAGATTTACCTGGAAATTCTTAACAGGAATAACCATGGGTAGAGGTGGAGGAAATTCACTATGAATGAGAGGAATACAAGGTGTAGACAACAGTCTCAATTACGTGTAAAACAAAACCCAAAATAACCCACTAAATGCACTTATATAATACGTGCATACAAGTAAATCTAAGATAAAAAACATACAGGTCCATATCGCAGCAAATACTCCCCCGCACCCCAATAGGATCAGTGGTGGGCTCTGGGATTAGGCCTGTCGATTTGATCCTTCCGCTACCACCACAGATCCCACAAAAAATCACAAACATGGATTGCACCGCGAACTTTTCAAGGCCAAATCAATAAAATTCGGATCACAAACTCCAACAATGACTTCTATTTCTGAACTCAAATCTGTTTCACGAAAACTCTTCACCTCTTCCACAAAAGCCCGTAAGGGCACATCTTAACTGCTGACACCAACCAAGTCCAAGCAATGCTCAAACTTGACACTTGGTAGTGTCTTAGTCATTATATCAGTGGGGTTATCATGGGTACTAATCATGCTTACCACAATATCACCATGAGCAATAATTTCACGTACAAAATGATACCAAACATCAATGTGCTTTGTCTTCTCGTGAAACATCTTTCTTTTGTAAGAAAGATAGCACTTTGAATATCGCAAAAGATCATATTCATATGTAAGTCTTTGCTAAGTTCACCAAACAGACCCTTCAACTAAATAACTTCCTTGCAAGCCTCTGTAATAGCCAAGTGCTCTGCCTCACTAGTTGACAAAGCAATCGTAGTCTGTAAAGTAGATTTTCAACTTTTAGCACAACCACCAATGGTGAAAACATTGCCTATAAGGGATTTCCTTTTATAAATGTCTCTTACAAAATCAGAATCAACATACCCAATCACACCATCTCGATTTCGCCCAAACTGCAAACAAACATCAGCAGAACCATGCAAGTATTTGAATATCCACTGAACTACTTTTCAATGTTCTTTGCTAGGATTTGCCATATATCTACTAACTGCACTGACTGTAAATGATAAATATGGTCGGGAACACATCATTACATACATAAGAGACGTAACAATATTAGAGTATGGAACTCGAGACATATAGTCACACTTATCATCTGTCTTTGGAGATAACGTGGTCAAGAGTTTGAAATGAGCTTCCAATGGAGTACTAAAAGGTTTGAAATTTTGCATATTAAACCTGTGAAGAACTTTCTCAATATACCTTTTCCGACTCAAGTATAACATACACTTCTCTCTATCCCTCAGAATTTTTATGCGAAGGATCTTCTTTGCTAATCCTAGATTCTCCATCTCAAATTCCTTACTAAGCTGAGCTTTGACTTTTATTATCTCTTTTATATCCTTTATTGCTATCAATATATCATCAACATACAAGAGAAGATACACAAACGAACCATCACTTACCTCCTTGAAATAGACACAACTATTATAACTACTCCTCCTAAACATATGAGAAGTCATAAAAGAGTCAAACTTCTTATACCATATTTTGGGCGACTTTTTAAGCCATAAATGGACTTTTTCAACAAAAATACACAGTCCTCCTTTCTTGAGACTACAAAACCCCCTGGTTGTTGCATATAAATGTCCTCCTCAAGTTCTCAATGTAAGAATGCAGATTTGACATCCAACTGATCAAGCTCAATATTGTGCATGGCCACAATACCAAGTAAGGATTGAATTAAACTATGATTTACAACCGGAGAAAACACATCTATGAAGTCAACACCTGGAACTTGACTGTAACCTTTAGCAACCAGCCTTTCTTTGTACCTAGCATTTTTAACTCCCGATGTTTTTTTTTAAATACCTACTTACAATAAAAAACTTTCTTACCTGTAGGCAATCCCACCAAATTCCATATGCCATTCTGATAAAGTGATTCCATCTCCTCCTGCATAGCAATCATCTATCGGCCAGAATTTTCACAACTAACTGCCTCTGAGTAAAAAGAAGGTTCTTCGTTGGAATCAATACCTTATGCTAAATTAAATACATAAGAAACTAATTTATCTTCACCATACTTCATAGGAGGTCAATTTCTCTCCTAGGCCTATTTTTTGCAATAAAATATTATGGCGCCACTGATAGTGAGAAGAAGAAATATATCACTCTGTATCTCTGGGCTAAAATGAGAAGTAGGAACTGGTATGGACTCTGCTCCAATCTGCAACTCAACGCGGGTGCTTGACTTTTGCTGATTCATGTCACCAGGCTTATCTGGGGATGAAGCACGAAGCATGGCAGTTTCATCGAACACAACATTCTTGCTAATTATAACCTTTCTATTTTCTGGACACCAAAACTTATATCCTTTAACACCAGGCATATAACCCATAAATAAGCACTTGACAAATCTAGGTTCCAAATTTCCATTATCAACATGAGCATAAGTAGGACATCCAAATATCTCCCAATCATAGTAACTGGTAGGAGTATCAAACTATACTTTTTGTGGAGTCTTTGTTAATCGTAACTGAAGGAGAGCGGTTAATAAAAAACCAAGCCGTGGAAGCAACTTTGGCCCAAAAAAACTTGGGTAAACCAACATTAGAGAGTGCACAATGCACCTTGTCTATTATAGTTCTATTCATTGGTTCAACCACATCATTATGCTACAAGTATTATGCACTGTTAAGTGCATCGCCATTCTTTCTGACTTACACAACATATTAAATTCATCAGAATAGAACTCTAAACCATTATCAGTCTAAAGGAATTTTACTTGCTTCCCTATTTTCTTTTCAATCATAGTCTTTTACTCCTTGAAAATACACAACACATCATTCTTTTGCTTCAGGAAGAACACCCAAACTTTTCTGGAATAGTCATTAATAATAGTCAACATGTAATTAGCACCTCCTTTAAAAGGTACTCTATAAGGACCCAGAGATCAGAATGAATGTAATAAAGTGTGCCTTTAGTTGAGTGGATGCCTTTAGTGAATCTGATGCTTTTCTGCTTTCTAAAAATGCTGTTCTCATAGAACTCCAATTTAGTAATACTCTGGCCATTAAGAAGTCCTCTCCTACTTAGTTCTGCCATCCCATTTTCACTGATATGTCCTAGGCACATATGCTAAAGTTTAGTAACATCACTATCTGATAGAGAGGAAGTAGAAACAGCTGAATCACCTGTAATCATAGAGACTTGCAAGACGTACAAATTGCAGTCTTTATCTGTCCCTTTATCACAGCAAGAGCACCTTTACAAACCTTCAGGATTCCATCTTTACTAGTGTACTTATACCTATTTGAATCAAGGATACTCAAGGAAATAAGGTTTCTTTTTAGGTCTGGGACATACCGCACATCACCAAGTGTCCTCAAAACCCAATCAAATATCTTAATCCCGATTGTTTCAATACCAACTATCTTACAGGGTGTGTTATTTTCCATCAACACAACACCTTTAGAGACCATTTCATATGTTATAAACCAACTTTGATTGCGACACATATGAAACATGCAAAGCTGAATCAAGAATCCAGTCCTTATAGAGTTTGGAGTTATCATAAAAAACTACTAAAAGTTCTCCATCACTACTGTCATTGTCCACAAAACTAGCTTCACTAGACTTCTCTGGTTGTTTTTCTTTCTAGTTTTCATCTTTCTCTTTTATTTTTATTCTGTAACTTATCACACTCAAATTTGATATGACCCTTCTTCTTACAGTAATTACTGGTTTTGTTTCTGTTTGTAGATTTTGACCTATTCCTATCATCACCCATAGAGTTCCTCTCTTGAGTCCTTCCTCAAATAATGAGACCATCTCCTTGAGTCACTGACCTATTCACAAGATACTTCATCTTCTCCTTAGAGAACAACACATTATAGAATTCATCTAGGGTTAGGGTATCATGACTATATAAAATCGTATCACTAAAGGTCGAATATGATACAGGAAGCGAACACAACAAAATTAACCCTAGATCTTTCTCATCATACTTAACCTCCAGAATCTCTAAATCAGAGATGATTTTCTTAAATAAAGTTAGGTAATCCTCCAAAGATGCACCCTCAGACATGCGATGGGAATAAAATCATTATTTGAGATGCAACTTACTAGTTAGGCTCTTTGTCATACATAACATTTCCAGTGTCAACCACAACGCAGCAGTAGTGGTCTCCTTCCAAACATCCTGTAGAATCTGATTGAATAAATGAAGTTTGATTTGAGATAGAGCCCTTCGATCCTTATGCCGTTTATCGTCCTCTATCCATGATGAGGGAATCTTATCAAAGCCTAATAGAGCATCATCCAAATCCATCTGTGCAAGCACAACCCGCATCTTGACCCGTCATAACAAAAATCTGGTGTTGCGGTCCAATAATCATACTCCATGATTGCTATCTCGGAGAAAACAATCGCTCTGATACCAGTTTGTTATGAACGAACAGGTATAAGAAATACCATAAGCAAAAAATAAATAAATAAGAACACATAGATTTATGTGAAAATCCTTGACAGAAAAAATCACGGGCATAGGTAGAGAAAATTTACTATGAAGGATAGGAATACAAGGTGGAGAAAATAGTCTCAATTACGTGTAAAACAACACCCCAAAACAATCCATTAAACACACTTATATAATACGTGCGTACAAATAAATCTAATCCCAGAAACATATAGGTGCATACCGTGGAGGTTTCGCCCCCATACCTCCAACGGGATCAGTGGTGGGCTCTGGGATCGGGCTTATCGGCTCGATCCCTCCGCTATCACCACAGAACCCACAAAAAATCACAAACATAGATCGCACCACAAACTTTTTATGGTTGAACCAACAAAATTAGAGTTACAAACCCTAACATATATTTTTCTTATAAGAAAAAGAAACATAATCAAACTAATATGATTTTTGTGACACATAAAATAATTTATTTTGCCACGCCAATTATTTTTATAATAAACTTAGTTGAGTGATTGTGAATGATAAAAGCCTTGAATTTAGTGATTTTATTAATACAAAACAAAGTTTAAAGACTTTGCTAGAAACTTTTCGAGTGATATTTTGAGATATTAGATTAAATTTTTTAGCACTTTGAACTTTCTTTATAATTTGTTTGGCCAAGTTTTTGAGAGGTCAAATTGCTTATTTAAATAAGTAAGGTGTTTGACCTATTTTTGAGAAAAAATAAGTATCTTGGGAAGTATTAGAAGTTATTTTTCAAAAACAAAAAATAGATACTCCATAAAAGCATTTTTTTGATTTTTCACGTTAAGGAGTCCTAAATATATAATAAGAGAAAAATATATGGTGAAAATTAAAGAGTCTTAAAATTTATCAGAAGAAAATCTATGGCACGAAGTATTAGAAAAATTAATAATTAAATTGACTAAAATTTTGTTTGATTTTTTAACCTTCATAAGACTATTCTATATTTAATATATAGTTGTAATTTCTATCTAATTAATTAATATTTTAGAGAACAAATAAAAATATTGCCGCTTATTTCTTTTGGTCAAGTCTCCTTTTTGTTGAAGTTTAAGATATTTTTAACTTTTCTTTGTTTATAAGGATTAGAACTCTGTGTGTAAATGTGGCTGTGCGGATTTTGCCCTTCATTTAAGGTCTTTGATTTAGATTAAATCATTTTTCACCTATTTTTTTCAATTATTGATTAATTATTAAAAAAATTAAAAACTCTAAAAATATATGATACGATCTAAATTTTAACAACAATTTTTTTTCGTTGATCTCCCACTCTCAAGGACTAAACTCATAGAAGATATATTATATAAAGCTGAGACCTTAGTTAAGAATTAAGATGATGGAATATTGCTGCAACTGATGTCAGCGAGACGGTTGTGTCTAATTTGTAATAAAATTAAAGTTGTGATTTTGAGTTAAGATAATTCGTTGCACAGAAAAATTAGAACTAATTTTAATTTTATGTGTATTTATTATTTCACAAATTCAAAGCAGTATTGTGAAATCGATCCCTATGTTGAATCACGTCTATACTCTTTCTTTAACTATCATGATAGTGATATGAAAATGGTGTAAAGCTATGTTTCTCGGACTCTTCAACAATGTAGATGAGTGGATGTCATATTTTTTATAAAATAATGTATTTCTTAAATTTTTTTTATGGTTGAATAATATTCTTGAAGTGTATAAGAAACTTACGTGAAAAACTATTTCAAAATTCAAGCAAAAGGTTAAGTGGCTTTGGTCCACTAAAAGAGGAAAAGAGTTTATTTTTACTATGCTTATGTCATGACCCGATTCATCAGGTTATGATGGTGCCTACCATAACCTATCAGTAGGCAAGTCAACCCATAGTTCGAAATGACTAGTAACGGACTACTCAATAATGTAAGGAAAAGGACGTCAAATAAATGAAATAAAGATAAATACATGGAAGAATCCCAAAATCTGGTGGTATCAGTACAAGAGTTTCTAATATAATAAGAGTACAAAAGTAAATTATGAAGCGAAATACACTTATACAACTTATCTCCAAATACAACTTAGAGATTAGTCTAATACATAAGAGAGAGACAAGTAATACTTCGAATGGTAGGAGCTCACTCTAAGTCTCCGAACCAGGTGTAATACCCCGTACGTTCCTAGTTCAGCTTAGCCCTAATACTTGCTTAAGTCACTTAGAACTAGAAAATAAGACTAAGTGTTCAGGGACTTGGCCACTTTTTGTCTTTCTTTAACTTTGAGATTTTTAAAGTTGACCTTTCGGGCTCCGAGACGAGGATTTTTGAGTTGATTCATGTTCAGGGGTGTAAGTAGTATGTATCGAGTAAGTTTTGGATTTTTTGAATAGGGTTGGACCACGTTTGAATTTCCCAAACAGCAGCTCATCGTGATTAAACTGCATCACGGTGAGTATAGCGGTGAAGGAGTCACCGCATCGGTGTGAAGGGAAAATTGACAATTGTCTGATTCCAGTAAGTCATCACGGTTGCATCGCATCGAGGTAGGAATCGTGATGAGAGTCTTAACGTATCGCGGTGGAGTGTAAATCAACAATTGTCAGTTTCCAGTGACTCACTGCGATTGCACCGCGTCGCGGTGAGTATAGCGGTGAAGCTTTAAACAACATTCCAGTTGCGACTTTAATTTCAAAAAGGGCAATTGAGTCATTTGCTCCCACCCTAAGTCGTGAAAACAGAAGATTTATCCTTGTTCCAAGAAGAATATACTCATTCCTCACCAAAATTTCTCTTTAAGAAACCCTAAAACTTCAACTTTAACTCCAAGAAATCCAAAGCTTCATCCTTTCCTCTTCAAGATAATTAAGAATCCAAGTTTCCGGATTTAAGAAACTTCAAGAGAAAGTTTCAAGAACATCATTAGAAATTTAAAGTTCAAGTTTCTTCATCCAATTAATCAAATAAGGTATGTGGGGTTATGAACAAGGATACTTCTTCCATCCTTGTGCCCAAAACTAGTTTTTAAAGTTGATTTTACATGAATTCCAAATTTAGGGTTCATACCCAATTGCCATTGTACGAAGATTATGATGCTACAAGTGATTTAAGTGTTGAATTGCATAACCACTTTCATAAATTCATGCGTGTGATGTGATTTCATAGATTGAGAATTAAATTTCATTATCTTGACTAGAATTATTAAAGTATTTCAAGATTATTGTTGTTAGGCATGAAGTTTGTTGTGATTTGACATGAATTTCAAGAATATGCTTGAAGCCCTAAGTTTAAATCTTGATATTTCATGAACGATGATGTTTAAGTATTCTATGATTAGTTATATTCAGATTTTGAACTAGATTTGATCTTTTAATCTCCAACTAAGATATGGAATCCACTTCACAATTTTGATTACAGTTTAAAGTAAAATATGCATAACTAGTTTTCATTGTAAACCCTTATGCTAGTTTTAAAGTGGATTTTCTACAGAATAAGCAAACAAATTAAAGGAAGTAGTATTTAGCACCGAGTTGGGCATGCGTCTTAGTTCACATACTCCAAAACTATGAGCCAACGTAGGTATAGATTCAGATTATTCCCATTTATATGGAAGCAGATACAGATTGTGATCACTCAGCTCAAGTTATACTCCTTGGCAATAGTATGACACCTCTCCTCAACGTAAGATTTTTCCCTTAGGAGGACTAGATATTGAACTCCATGATAGCTGACATGGTTTATGTCGGTTAGAAGAACCTCCCTAACAGAAAAGAATAACAGAAAGGCTTTTAGAAGAAACTCCCTAAGTCTTGAGACAAAATAATAGAACAACTTTTAGAACTAAGTGTAATGGCTCAGAAGATCTATGCAACATGCTTTATTATTCATGATTTATGATTTTCAACTTTCGGCTACTTAAGACGATATGAATTATTTTCACTTAGCATACATTATTTACAAGTTATAAGTACTTTCAGATTTTTGTTTTACTGGTGCATTCACCCCCATATAATCAGTACATTCCAAAAGTAATGATCCACATATATGTTTATATGCTATATTGTTTAATAATGTAGGTTCAAGTGCTCAGTTCTAGCAGCGTGATTGATCGCGAGCATCTCTATCTCCATCCCAATAGTTGGTGAGTCATAGTTTGGGGACCCAGTTATTCAGATTTCCAGCTTTATCAAGTAGTTGTTCAGTTGTTTTTCAGTCAGTTCAATTCAGCTGGGGGTCTGCCCTAGTAGCTCTCTAGTTAATAGTAGTAGAGGCTTGTTCGACTGTTAGATACATTTCAGACCTACAATGTTGGTTGTTCAGATTTTCCAGTTAAATACTTTCAGACATTATATTCTTTTAAATTTTGTCTAGTTTAGACAGTAGATTCAGTATTTAAGTGTTTTTCATGCTTAGATTTCCCTTAGTTTTGAGTTTCAGAATGAGTAATAGGCTTATAGGGTTAGTTCTGGACTACTTGTAGTTCGGAGCACCGTGTGATGTTTTGAGACTCATTTTTAGGGTGTTACAAACTTGGTATCAGAGCCTAAGGTTTAAATATTCCTAGGGAGTTAGACAAGCCGTGTTACGTAGAGTCTTGATCATGGGTTTGAAGCGCGCAACATTTATGAGCAAGGGGCTACGGAATGATTTATGAAATCATCCTTTTTCTTTCATAAATCTATTGTGCTTACAGTTGTATCTATGTGCGTTTAACTTATACTTCTACGTGACAGAATATGCCTCTTCACTGAGTTAATGCACATAGAAATAACAACCAACTACCCCATCCTGCCAATCCCTTGAATGAGATTATATCCCACACTGAATTTTGGGTTGCCTTTCAGGCGTTGGCCGAAGCCGTGATGGCCAATGTTCAGGACAACCATCAAGATGCCGTCCCACTTTAACAGAATGGTGATTTAACTGTATCCAGAATTCATGACTTCATGAGAATTAATCTACCTGAATTCTTTGGGTCAAAAGCAGGTGAGGACCCCCAACTTTACATTGATGAGGTGAGAAAGATCACCTAAGTTTTGCATGTTACTTAGGAGAAGAGTATAGAATTGGCATCCTATAGGCTTAAGGATGTTGAGTATGATTAGGTGGTTATGTGGAAGAATGAAAGAGGTGAAAATGCAGCTTCTATGAGTTGTAGGTATTTCAGGTGTGTTTCTGGATAGGTTCTTTCCACGTGAGCTGAGAGAAGCTAAGATTGAGGAGTTCATGAACATGAGGCAGGGCTCAATGACAGTGAAGAAGTACTTCCTCATGTTCAACCAGTTGTCTAAGTATGCTCCTGACTTGATAGCTGATAATGCTCAACTCACTTCCATAATTTTGGTGTGAGGTGGTCGCTGTCAAGTAACCCAATGTAGATTAGGGTTGAATCTCAAGTAGTGAATACTATAGACTTCCAACATATGGGTATTCAAGTTACTATAAGGTTACCCATAATGATAGTGGAAGAAACATGAATAAGTAAATGGGGGGAAATTATCTAGAAATTTTTTGCACACAAATTTCAACAAGTACGCGGTAAATGCTATCTTCGGTTTGAATTCAAGATTTGGAGAAATCTTAGGATTATGTATCCTTAGAGGTAAAACATCTGGGACAATGTTGTTTTATCATGAAATTTAGTTGTTAATTAATGGATAGGCTAGGTCTAAGATCATTGGTGTCAGTCTTTCGACAAAACCCCAACGATTTCAGCCATTGGCTCTTTCGAGCACCTGGCGAGTGTAGAGTTTATATAGCCACCCAAAACTCAACCAAGCATCCCTATTTCTAGGATGATGCTCTTGACATGATTTACACTCCCTAAACACTTATTTCTAGGATTGCAAAGGGTAGTAAACCATAGGCTTAGTTGTTCACCATTGCTTTGTCCCCCAATAACCCTCTTTTGAGGATGTTATGGGTTACCTAATATTCACTTAAGTCCTTTTTTTGAGGATGACAAAGGGTTTCTAGATCTTGGTGCTTTCACCTATTAAAACCATTTAGATATTTGGAGTTTCCACTCATCAAATCCCAACTCATAAGCTCAAGCAATGGCGAAATCCATACCCAACAACTAAAATCCATGCAAACACAACAACAACACACACACACACATAATTACTTACTAATTCAATATAATCGCAAGACTAAATTATTTAAATACTCATGAAGAAAGTAATAAGAAATATGCCATGTGGGTCTACCCAAGCATTCATTCTTCAATAAGAAAATAAGAAATTTAAGCCTCCAAAGTTGATTACACACTTTCCCAATTAGGGTTTCAAGCTTAGAATTGAAAACTCTATTATGAGACAAGCCATACCCAAAGAAGAAAGGGTTTTTACTTATATATGATTTGGGATTCGTCCATGATATTTTACAATTTTGCCCTTGGGCCAGTTCCCGTTGATCTGCAATCGCGTGTATTTGACTGCGACCGCATTTCTCTGACCATCTTGACTGACTGCGACCATGGCTAGAGGATAGCGATTGCAGTAATAAAAGCTGATGCATTCCAGGTCTTCAGCTGTTCTCTTCTTTGCTTTCTTTTAATCATTTTAAACTCCAATCCACATCTTTTGACCTCTTTGGATTTTTACCTCAATTGAGTAGATATTAGTGTATCTAACCCCAAGTTTGTATCATTTAAGAATTCAAAATCAAGGCATTGTGCACGAATAGTGAGTATGAATGAGTGTTAAAAACACCACTCATCAACACCCCCAACTTAAGACTTTGTTTCTCCTCGAGCAATACTACCCCTATATTCTGTGACAATGTGTGCTCTTACTCTATCAATCAATAATCATGATGACATAACTTGAGTGCCACCACTAAAAGCATTTCACACATGGGCAAACAAGTTTGTAACCACTCCTTTCATCATAAAATTAGATAGCGAAGGATGCAATAGACTTTGGGGAGCAACCATGTAACAATTACTAACACTGTAACTCTTTGGCTTGACTCCTTGTGAAAGGTCTTGTGCTCTTGATGCTTCTCATACTTTTATTATCCTATCCATCTTGAAAGGAATTTATCCTTAAATTCACACCTTGAAAAACCAAAGAGAGGGAAAAAACACATATTCCTCAAGGGAGGAGGGTTAGCATTAGTACCACAAGTTATATAGACAAGCCAAGGTTGTTCACTTTTGACATATATCCATATATCCTTGGTATTTGTCATGAAAAACTTGGAACAAAGAATATAAAGAAAGTGAATAGATTTAACATCAAAAGGAAATTCACATGACCAGAAGTTACTCCACCTACATCCTAAAGGAACTCCGGGATCAAATAAAAGTAGAAGACAAAGGTCTAAGCCTAGTGGAGCCATTCCTTTCAATAGTTTATCAAGCCAAGGGGGTACATACTTGAAATACAACCAATAGTCCTTTGTTATAATCATGAAATACTTAATACAAGAGTCAAAAAGGACATGGTTAAGAGAGACATCAACGAAAAGGAATGCAATCCAAAACACAACCTTCCTAACCCCAATAGTATACTGGGATCAAATGGAAGAAATAGACAAGAATCTAAGCCGAGGTTAGCCATTCTCTTACTACAGAATCTAACCCACAATCACCTGAGTCATTTCTCACAACTTTGACATACACATGGTCACTATGAACAATACTAATATCAAGAATTTCATCACACAAGTTCAAAGGACTATAATCATTATCTAGATCAACATTACAAGCACCAACATCTACTTGAGAGATTTCAAGCATATCATTCACATGTTCAAGTTGTGAGTTATTCTTAGGAGCATATTGATCATTATACACAATAAGAGAACTAGCAAGAAAATAAGCACATATTTCTACACCATGTAATCCCAAATTCATATCACCTTGGCTACTAATAGTCACATCATAATATTTTAAGCTTAAGAGAGGGTAGAGTGTACCAATTTCACCTTTATTTAAGCTAGGGAAACCCACTTGTTTCTCACAATGGCCAAATAGTGTGTGAATACTCTTTTCACTTGGTAATTGAACCTTATTCAAGTTATAAGTGCTAGCACTAGATGAATAAAAATCGTTCTTACAAAAAGAATCGATTTTGTCATCTAAAGGATCATCTAGTGCTTGCGTACTCACAACAAGATATTGGTCCTTATTCAACCTAAAAACACCAAGAATATCACCAAAGGAAGATTCATACACTTCTTCACTAAGGAAATCTAAAACTACACCACATTGGCCTCTACTAGCCACATTACAATAATTCACGTTTCTAGGAGTGTAGAAGATAACTTTGTTACCTTGTAGATCTTGGGAAGTGTGTTCTTCACTTGGTTTTGCATTGGTTCAGACTTCATGCTCGACATTACAAGGGACTATGTCAAGGTTTCCTTTTGGACTCACTTCTTCATCACTTATCCCAAAATTGGGACTTTTGGCCAAGGGCTTTAAGTGAAATTCCTTGGACTTCTCCTCAGGACTTCTAGGGTATTGAACCTACACATGAGAAGATAAAATACTAGTCAAAATTCTAGTATTTGGATTAGTGAGTAATAATGATTCTTTGTGGACGAGATCCGCAATCAAGCATTTCTTTCCCTTTCCAACTTCACTACCCATGGTTTCCCTTTCCTTTTCACTTTTTTTTTTCACATCCTCTATGTACCTCACCATTTATATTATCTCCATCCTGAGGCTTAGCCTCACTCTCCTTGGGTGATAACTCTCCCATTTATCCTACTTGGATGGATTGAGTTCGGTTTAGGAAAGATTAAAGAGGGGGAATCAGATTTGGTTGATGATGGGTTTGGATTTATGGCATGGGGTTTTGTGGAGTGTAGGGTCTTTGGTCAAGTGAATTTGGGACTTGGTGGTTTGAATTTTGTGGAGGCTTTGGTGGATATAATCTATCAACCCTTGCTTTCATTCTAATCACACCACCCATCAAGGATGCCATTTCACTCCTCCACGCATCCATATCACCTTTCAACTCTCGGCTTAAGGCATCAAAGTGAGCCTTCAAGGCCTCCACAATATCATTTCCCAAAGGTTGGGATGAAGAACCCTCGGGTTCCATGGTCATATATACCTAAAAAGATCAAAAAACAGCAAAGGAAAAAACCTACAAAATGAACAAACAAGTTAGTTCAAAAACCTCACTTCATTCACACTCAACCTCACCTCACACTTGGCCTCACAAGTGTTGGATAATTGGCAATACTTGGTAAGTTAATTGAGTGGTGAGAAGCTTTAGTCCAAAATCAACATTTGTTTGTAATGAATCAAATAAAGTGATGTACGAACTTGAACCAACAAAACACTACGACTTTAAAATCAGAAAAGCATACAAAAAATCGAAGACACGAATTAAACAAACTCTGGACTAATTACCAACCTAGTAGGTACTTACTAGTTTGATAATTAGTGATAGACTTAACTCAAAAGATACTAGAATAAAAAATTAGAAACTAAGAAATCTAATTCTAGAGAGGAATTTTGGTTGATCACAAGTGATGACGTGGCACTACGGGGTTGGTTGTCACTTTTCAAAATTTCAAATTTCCCAAAAACTTGTTTCGGCCAAACACCACTTTGGGAAAGAAGAGTTTTCGGATTTGGAGGGGGTAAGAAGGTAATTTAGAGTCCCTTCAAGTCTCAAATTGAAATGAAATGCAATGGTCCCCACCTAATAAATGCAATTGTACTTGGTTTGTTCTTGGGTCCCCCTTTCTTTTAGAAGAATGAAATATTCTTTGAATATGCTTTTGGACCAACAAATTTTTCACTCTCTTTCTTTCCTCTTTTGGATCAAACAACACCTTTGAATATTCTTCTTCACTAAGATATGAAGATCAAGGATGAACAAGATGAATATTCAAGTGTTGACCAAGTTTGATCAACAAGCAAATGGATTCCAAATCTGATTTTTTTTGTAGATCTAGGTTCCTTTTGCTAAAAAAAACTCAACCCACTAAAAATCAGCTACAAATCAAGTCACCAACACAAGCCCAAAATTTCACCTTCTCCAATAAGCTTCAAACAAGCCACTACAATGGTGGATCTTGCTTAAAACTAACCAAACTTCACTCTAAAAGTAGATCTAGACTCCCTAGGCACATTAGAGCAAGGATCTAGTGCAAGAAACTTCAAAGACAAATTAAAAACTTGTATATATAAGTTCTAAATTTGAATCTAACACAAAACAACACTAGAAACCATTTTTTTTTTTGTATTTTCTAATTTTTTGACTCTTTTTTGTTCAGATTTTCTAAATAAGAACACTAAAACTAAAATTTAGGGATGTTGGAACAACCCTAAATAAGGCTCTGATACCAAATAATACAAGATATAAACCTAATACACGATATTATGGACTCAAGACACAAAAATCAGCAACCACAAGACAAAGAAAACAACAGAATAAGAAAGGGGATGAAGAAGAGATGCATAAAAGTAAAGATAGGTAATGAGACCCTTGCTATCACCAATGATTAGCAAAAGAAGGTGTATCAAACCTTTAAACACACCTCATCAATGGTATTTCAAACCTCACTCTTAGGTGGAGCAAAGGAATTCACACTCCTCAATCACACTTTTCTTGCTATTTGATCAACACAAGTGAAATCCATCAAATGTATTAATCTCTCAAGTTTGGATGTCTTTTCCAAAACCTACACTAAGATTAAAATCTAAAAATTCACTCAATTCATTATGTCAAAACTAAGGAAAATAAGAGCTAAGGCGTCTATTTATATTATTACAAACAATGACAAAAATACCCTTAATGAAGGGTGCTCCTTTTGGAGTGTAAAAAGAAGTCATTAAAAGACAAGAATGTCCTTAATGAACCCCTAAATAGAGATAGCTTTGGAGTGTATTTCAAATATCCTCTTCACACTTTAGCATATACACTCCAATAGGTGAATTCATGACACAATCATAAGCTTCTAACTTTATAAACATTACTTGAAGACCATGTAACTCTTTGGCTTGACTTCTTGTGAAAGGTCTTGTGCTCTTGGTGCTTCTCATTCTTGTATCATAGGTACTCAGACTTCCCTTACATTTTATAGCTTCAATGCCATGGGTACTCAGACTTTCCCTGCACCTACTAATAGATACTCAATCATGATGACAAGATTCATCTAGTGAAATTCAAACTAAAATGGCCAACTAATAAAAACAAGCAACTAGTCCATGCAAATGTGGGCATCATCAAAGTGATTGAATATTACAATTCAAAATAGAGGTAAGGACTATCCAAATGATCAAGGAAGTATGTAGAAATATCAATATTATAGGCCCAAATTTCATGAATAAGGAAACACCCCCAACGAACAAAGTAGTCTTGTCCCACTGTATAAATAACTAAGGATAGAAGAGATAAGGGTTCTCCCTGAAACTGCATCAAGGGATGCTATCACTTTTAGACTCTACACTACCATTTATCTTAAGATCGGATCAGCCCTGTATGTAAGAGCTTGATCAGGTTGTGACGAATATAGGGTTGTAGTCACGGAATCAGCTAACTTTGGTAGCCGTGATTTCAGCCATCCGATCGCGATCGCAGACAGATGGGTAATCGCGACCACGGGTGGGACCATAGTCATAATAACCTAGGGCATGCTTGCTCCTTTATTTTTCCTTGATCCAGCTTTTCTACTCATTTATTGCCTATTTTCCCATTGTTAGATCTTTAACTCAAGTTTTTGTATATACCTCGCCTTCCAACTTATGCCAAGCACTCCATAGTGTCACACCTGCATGAGTTATTCATCTGCAAAATCTAACATTTATAGTAGAAAAATGTGATAAAAAAGATACGAGTTATCGTAGTGGTATTTATGGGTTGCCTTCTGCATAGTGCCGTAGTTAACGTCATGGTACAATGTTGGCATGTATTAAATCATCAAGAAAGGTCCACAGTACCCCACTTATCAAATTCCCCTTTATCAATCAACCTTTTATAATGCATTCCACCTTTTTTTCTCCTTTTTGATTTTGACTTTGGGACATTCTCTCCATTGGTTTGGTTTTGGGCATTTTCCCCTAAATTCCTCTAGAAAGTGATCCTCCTTTTCCTTTCTATCCTCTACACACATTAACAAAATTTGACCATCGGTTTGAAGATTTATGGTTTTACAACTAGTGGAGTCACCCTTAGGCTTAACATCTAAACGCGCAGAGATTTGTCCCATTTGACTCTCCAATTTTTTGACGGAGACAGAGTGAGACATCACCGTCTTAGAGAGTATAGAGTATTCACCTTTCAACTGATGGACCATTTTGTCCGTAACTTCAACTCTATTCAAGATTTATGCTAAAATATCTTTGGTCTTAAACTTTTCGGCGTCGATGACATTTGACTCTTTTGCCTTAGACCTATCATGAGGAGGAACGTAGCAGTCATAGTCACATTCCCTATCTCTCTAATATCTATCTCAGTCTAGATCCATCCAACCTTGATTTCCAGGGACCGCCCGAGTGGTTTTCCAAGTACTGAATTTCTTCAACCATTTCCCTAGCTCTTTCATTTTTGTAATGAGCTCTAAGTGGCATAAAGCTTGCTGTGTCTGTGGGGATACCCATGATGTACTTGGTTAGTAGTTTAAGTTGAGCTAGGATATTTTCAAGATTAGATCTTGATCCTCTTCGCTCTTTCTTTAGTCTCCATTAGTCATGGGTTTAGTTGGAGGGCGATTCAAGTCGTGGATGTCTCGAGTGTGACCTTCCCGATTGTGTTTAGTATCTTCTCTAATCAATTTTGTAGCCGCATGAAAGTTCAATTTTAAGAGAGGAACTTCATCCACATTGTCCACCACCGATTGGTTCAAAGGATCTAGTCCTCGATAGAATATTTGAAGGAGTACCTTCCTCAGAATCTCATGGTTTGGGCATTTGACCAATATTCTATGGAATATCTCCCATACTTCATGTAATGGCTTGCCGTTCTTTTGCCTAAAATTCATAATTTCATCTCTTGAGTCTCACACCTTGGATGGATAGTTGTATTTATCTAAAAACTTCTTTGTGAGCTCATTCCATGAAGTAAGTAAGGCCAAAGTAAGTGTGCGGAACCATAATAATGCAAAATTCCAAAATATTTCTCAAGTGAACATATGGATCTTCATGGGCTTCGCCTCCGAATAGCCCCTTTAGTTGCAAAACCTGAAGCGTGACACTAGTCGCATGAAAAGTCTCGCTCCCAAGATGAGGTGGGATCTGATATTGTAACGACCCAAAATCGCCTCTCGGGACGTCACACGGTGCTTAAGGATACAAGTATCCCCAAGCTAACCCTTTGAGCCTATTTCTACTTATAACACTCATTTCAAGATGAAATAATTCAAACACTAGCATGGTTATATCATATGAAAGGAAATACGAAGAAAATTCTCGGTCCAAATGACCAAGCAATACCGTAAACCTCAACATAACCACAATCTGATAACTAGACTGAAAAAGCATCTACCAATCCATGAACTAGAGAGCCATTGGGACAGGTCCCTAACTAACTCGAAATGAACTGGAAATAACAACATAGTCTCTCAAAATATGGAGATGTCTGAATATAGGTCCTCAAACCATGAGGACTCACCATTGAAGAAATGTAGATAGAGGTACTCGAAAATCACTGACGAGGTTGGGACTGAGCACCTGAACCTACATTATAAGACAATGTAGCACATAGACGTATATGTGGATCAACACTTAGGAATGTACTACATATGTGGGGGTGCATGCATTTATATAAAACAACATCAATACTCTTTAATCAAATCATGCATGTAATAAGTAATGACTCACATGGCTTGAATAAGTATAAAATACGAAGCGCATGAATCATGTAAAATGGAACATGTAACGCAATCTCACGAGTCATTATACTTTCAGCTTTGAAATTTGTACTCTTCTCTTATTCTCATTACCAAAGGCTAAAGGAAACTTTAAGAAATACTTTCAACTCATGCATATGTATCATGGAGAGTAAAACTTCTTCAATGCTCAAGAATCATAACTCTTTTGAACTCAAATACTTGGAATTCAAAATCATTTAACTTTGGAACATACTTGAAGGCATTTCATTAACGTTAGGAAAATATCTTATTTGAAGCTTTAGGGGAAAATACTCATATCAAGGGAAAGTATTTTAGTTTTAAAGGAAAATATCTTATCTCAATGAAAAATACTTTAGTTTAGGGAGGTAATTGATCTCGAAGTTTAAATGTCAAGGGAGTTTCTCTTAACCGACATAAACCATGCGAGCTACATGGAGTCCAATGTTTTGTCCTCCTAAGGAATATGCCTCACATTGGGGAGAGGCGTCATACTCTTGCCAGGGATTATAAGCTAGGTCTAGTGATCACTAAACAAACTCACCTCGGGACCAATATCAACTCGGCCTTAGGCCCAATAATAATCATAAATTCGGCCTCAGGCCCAACCTACGGTGGAACGTAGTTTTGGGGTAAGAAACCGTAGTAACTTACTCGCTCGGTGCTAAATACTACTCCTTTTAGATTATCTACGCTCATCTCATAAAAATCCACTTTTAGAAATAATCTCATGGTTCACCACGATCCCAATAATCAAATCTAAAATCTCATGTAATAGAGTGGATTTCAAAACTCAATGACCATTAGGTCAAAACATTTCTCAATAATCTCAGAATACTCAAATCATGGGTGCTTATAGCACAATGCTTCATAAAATCTCAAGTCTCAAGTAGGTCTTAATAACCCATAATTCAATATCAAGTCAAAACTCTTCAAAACCATAATAGATTGCATATAGAGTCATAACTCATGTAGAAATATGGAAATTTCTGCAATTGATCTCAAAATCTCAACATACTCATATACTTTAATGTTTCAAACATTTCAACTATTAACTTTTCAAGGATTAAAATCATGGGTTATAGAACCAGTTGCAATTTGTTAAGAAAACATGTCAAAATCATGCCATTAAACTCTCAATTCATGGAAAATATCAAAAGCTTGCAACCAATAACAATGGATGAAAATTCCCAATTCAATTTCATGTAAAATCTCATAAATTGCAGAGAATTGTAGTTTAAATAAGCTTTTGGGAAAAAGGTGAAAGGATTACCCTTGTTCAAAACCCCACATACCTTAAATTAGAAGCTTTGAATGAACTCTCTCTTTTGGAACTCTATTCGTACTCTTGAACGAGGGTCCTTGAAGCCCTTGACTTGGGAACCTTGAATCTTGACTCAATTTAGAAAATCTTTGGTGGATTCTTGAGATTCTTGGAAGAGGTTTTGGATGCTTAGGGTTTTTATTGAGAGAAAACTTGAGAGACACTTCATAGAATACTTGTAAATGACCTTGATTTGGTGTTTGCACGGCTTAAGACACTTGGAAAAAGTCTAAAGTACCCTTTTTAACTACTGTAAGAAGCTAGAAAAAATTAAACTGAGAACCCGATTTCATGGGCCACCGTGACGCGCCACTATCACGGTGGGTCACTGGAAATTGACAAATGAGAAATTGGTAGTCACCGCGACGCGGAGCCATCACATTGTCCCACTAGTTGGGACCTGGAACTTCAACGCAACGTATCACAATCTCTCCGGGCCACTGGAAATTGACTATTGAGAAATTGGGGTCCTCCGCGATGTGCCACTATCACAAAGTTCCACTGGAAATTGACAATTTTCAAATAAAACCTCTCCGCGATGCACCAAGCACTAAAATGACGCTGTTTTATGACTAGGACTTAAATTAGCCATAAATTCTTACCCGGGTATCGAATTTGGGGGAATCTTATATTGAATGAAAGGTTATCAAATTTTCCATGTGATTAAAAGTCAAAATTAGGGAAATTCTAAATGGTTAAAACGATACTCACTTAGGAAGTCACTTCTCAATCTTTTAGTGCCGGAATCACGCCTCACTGACACACCCTAAGGTTCATTCTATGAGAGAATTTTGCTGGGTCTTATAGATATTCACCCACTTGATTCCCATCACTCAAGGGATTTTCTCCGTGAGCCAGTAAAATACCCAACTCCACAGGGTTTGTTCCTTCACTCATTATTTTATTTATACTAAGTTTACCTACAAAGGATCCCAAAACAACAAAGAAAATAAAATACGACACTCCGAATACTCCCAAGTAAGAATCACACCACAAAAGAAAAATCTATATTTCACTGCCTAGCAACGACGGCTTTTTGAAAATGCTTAACTCACTTCCATAAATTTGGTATAAGGTGGTTGTTGTCAAGTAACCCAATGTAGATTGGGGTCGAATCTCAAGGAGTGAATACTATAGACTTCCAATTTATGGGTATTCAAGTTACTATAAGGTTACTCAGAATGCTAGTGGAAACAACATGAATAAGTAAATGGGGGAAATTATCTAGAAATTTTTCGCACACAAATTTCAACAAATATGCGATAAATGCTATCTTCAGTTCAAATTCAATATTTGGAGAAATCTTGGGAGTATGTATCCTTAGAGGTAAAGTTTATGGGACAATGTTGGTTTATCATGAAATTTAGTTGTTAATTAATGGATAGGCTAGGTCGAAGATCATTGGGGTCAGTCTTTCGACAAAACCCTAACGATTTCACCCATTGGCTCTTTCGAGTACCTAATGAGTGTAGAGTTTATATAGCCACCCAAAACTTAAACAAACATCCCTATTTCTAGGATAATGCTCTTGACATGTTTTACACTCCCTAAATACTTATTTCTAAGATTGCAAAGGGTAGTAAACCATAGACTTAGTTGTTTGCCATTGCTTTGTCCTTTGATAACCCTCTTTCGAGGATGTTATGGGTTACCTAATATTCACCTATGTCCCTCTTTCAAAGATGGCAAAGGGTTTCTAGAGCTTTGATCTTTCACCCATCAAACCCATTTGGAAATTTGGAGTTTTGACCCATCAAATCCCAACTCATAAGCTCAAGCAATGGTGAAATCCATACTCAACAACTAAAATCCATGCAAACACAAAAACACCCACACATAATTACACACTAATTCAAAATAAACCCAAGACTAAATTATTTAGCTGCTAGTGAAGAAGTAATGAGAAATATACCATATGGGTCTACCCAAGCATTCATGTTTTAACAAAAAACTAAGAAATTTAAGCCTCCAAAGTTGATTACACACTTGACCAATTAGGGTTTCAAGCTTAGAATTCAAAAAATCTATTATTAGATAAGCCATCCCTAAAGAAGAAAGGGTTTTTGCTTATATATGATTTGGGATTTATCCCTTATATTTTAGAATTCTACCTTTGGGCTAGTTTCTGCTGATCTGTGATTATGTGTATTTGACTGGGATCGTGCCTACGCGATCGCGGTTAGCTTCTGGAACTGCGTTGCTTTGACTATTTTGATTGACCATAATTACAACTAGAGGACTACAGTCACGATAACCAGAGCTGATGCATTCTATGTCTTCAGCTGTACTCTACTTTGCTTCCTTTTTATCATTTGTAGATCCAATCTACATCTTTTGACCTCCTTTACTTTTTACCTACATCAAGAGGATATTAGTGTATCTAACCACAAGTTTATCTTATTTAAGTATTCAAAATCAAGACATTATTGATAAATAATGAGTATGAATGAGTGGTAAAAACACCACTCATCAATAGCTGATCCTAGATCAAGTATGAATAAGTTTGTTATTGGTGTGTCTAGTTTTTTAGTCAAGGAGTGTAGGAATACCATGCTTATTGGGGATATGCATCTTTCTAGGTTGATGACTCATGCCCAACAGATTGAGGTATAAAAGTTAAAGGGGAAAGGGGGGAAATAAGAAGGCTAGGACTAGATAGTTTGACTACGGCCAAGCAAGGTCTGGAGGGGGCAGTCGTTCACAATTTTAGGGTCACTCACATATAACAGTGCCATCGTCAGCCAATTTCCCCACCCCCAGAACTAAGCAGGAGCAGTGGGGTAGGACATTTTTGTCTAAGTATCAAAGTAGTATGGTGGAAGGCCCAATTATCCAAAATATGCTAAGTGTATTAAAGAGTGCTAAGTAGTATGGGACAAAAAGGTTGTTATGGATATGGTAAGTTGGGACACGGAATCAAAGAGTACCCATATGCTAAGCAGGGAAGTCGAGATATTTATCCCCATACTCAAGCCACTAGCACACCAGCTCTACTAGGTCGCCTAGTCCCTCCCAGGGTGCGTCATCCAGTATCAGTGGTAGTCAGCACCAAAATTAGTTTTATGCTTTACCATCCCGTCAGGAGAAGGAGAGTTCACTAGACGTTGTTACTGGTATGCTTTGTGTCTTTCTTCTTGATGTTTATGTGTTATTAGACCTAGGGTCAAATCTTTATTATGTGACTCTATTAGTTGTAGTGAATTTTTGGAGTAGGTCCCGAACAGCTTTCTAAGCGTATCTTACTTTCCACCCTAGTGGGGGAGTTAGTTATTGCCAAATAAATCAATAGAAAATGTCCTATCACTGCTCTTCATAAGATTATATTAGCATACTTATTAGAGTTAGACATAGTCAATTTTGACATTATTCTGGGTATGGATTGGCTCCATTCTTGTTATGCACCTATAGATTGTCGCACCCTAGTGGTAAAGTTTTAATTTCTTGATGAGCCAAACTTTGAGTGGAAAGGTAATTCAGTGTCTCCCAAGAGCCATTTTATATCCTATCTTAAGGCCAAAAAATTGATGTTAAAGGGGTGAATTTACCACTTAGTTTGAGTCAAGGACACTAAGTCTGAGACTTCAAGAATTTAGTTAGTCTATATACTCAATAAGTTTCCTGAAGTTTTTCTATAAGGTTTTCCAGGGGTACCTCCCGATATAGAAGTAAAATTTGGTATTGATCTTCTTCCTAATACCCTGCCTATCTCTATTTCTCTATACTGTATAGATCCAGCCAAGATTATAGAGTTAATAGAGCATCTTAAAGACCTCTTAGATAAAGGTTTCATAAGGCCAAGTGTCTCTTCATGGGGTGCTCCCGTCCTGTTCATGCAAAATAAAGATGGCTCTATCCGAATGTGCATTGACTACCATCAGTTGAATAAGGTCATAATAAAAACAAATATTCTCTTCTTAGGATTGATGACTTATTCGACCAACTCCAAGGTGCAAGTTACTTCTCTAAGATAGACCTTAGATCCAAATATCACAGGCTTAGAGTAATGGAATGTAATATTCTAAAGACAGCTTTCAGAACTCGTTATGGTTACTTTGAATTCCTAGTTATGTCTTTCGGGCTAACAAATTCCCCAGCCGCCTTCATGGACTTGATGAACAGAGTGTTCAAACAGTACTTGAACATGTTTGCCATAGTCTTTATTGATAATATCCTCATCTATTCTTATAGTGAGGATTACCATGCAAGCCATCTTAGAATCATATTGCAAACTCTTAGAGACTACCAGTTGTTAACCAAATTCAGCAAGTCCGGTGATGGCATTGGAGTTGATCCTCAGAAGACCAAAGCAGTGAGGTACTGGCCTAGACCTATCTCTCCATCAGACATCAGTAGTTTTTTAGGTTTAGCTAGCTATTATTAATATTTTGTTTATGGGTTTTTTTCTATTACGTCCCCTATGTCGAGATTGACTCAAAAGAAAGTTAAGTTTCAGTGGTCAGATTCTTGTGAGAAGAGTTTTTAGGAGTTGAAGGCTCGACCCACTTTAACCCAAGTTTTAACACTACCTGATGCTATAGATGGATTTGTTGTTTATTGTGATGCTTTTAGATTTGGTTTGGGTTTTGTTTTTATGCAAAGAGGTAAGGTCATAGCCTATACCTCTAGACATCTTAAGCTTTGCAAAAAAAACTATCCTACCCATGATCTTGAATTAGCTGGTATAGTGTTTTCCTTGAAAATCTATAGGCACTATTTTATGGGGTGCATGTTGATGTGTTTACGGACCACAAGAGCTTGCAACATGTGTTTTCCCAGGGAGTGTTAAATTTCCATTAAAGAAGGCAGTTAGAATTGCTAAAATATTATGAGATGAGTGTTTTGTATCATCATGGCAAGGCTAATGTTTTGGCAGACGTCCTTAGTAGATTGTCTATGAGTACTATAGCAAAGATAAGAAGGAATTTTTTCAGGAGGTTTATCCGTTGGCTAACTTGGTGTTGGTTTGATTGACTCAACTGAGGGTAGTATATGGGTTCAGAGTGGCTCAGAATCTTTATTATTTTCCAAAGTAAAGGAGAAGAAAGATAAGGATTCCATTTTGGTTAAGCTGAAGGAGTTAGTTAAAGATCAAAAGGTAGAGGTTTTCTTACAAGGGGAAGATGGTGTGTTAAGATACCAGAATAGATTATGTGTGCCGTGCATTGATGGTTTGAGGTAGCGTATTATGGCAGAAGCACATGGTGCGTGTTACTCTATTCACCAAGGCACTACTAAAATTTATCGAGATTTGTGGGAAGTTTATTAGTGGAGTGGTATAAAGAAAAATATTGCATAGTTTGTGGCTAAGTGTTCTAATTTTCAATAAGTTAAGGTGGAACACCAAAGGCCTGGTGGCACCTTGCAGGAGTTTAGTATTCCTACCTAGAAGTGGGAAGAGGTGAACATGGACTTTGTGATAGGGTTACATCGCTCACATTGTCGGCATGATTTGATTTGGGTAATTGTAGATAGATTGACCGAGTAAACCCATTTCTTTCCTATTCACATGCCCTACTCAGCTGAAGATTATGCTAAGCTCTATATTAAGTTCCTTTGTCCATCATTTCAGATAGGGGTACTCAGTTTACCTCTCACTTTTGGAAAGCATTTTAGAAGGGTCTTTGTACCCAAGTTCATCTTAGTTCAACTTTTCACTCTTAGACATATGGTCAGGCAGAGAGGACCACTTAGAACCTTGAAGATATATTGAGGGCATGTGTTCTTGACTTCAAGGGTAGTTGGGATGATCACTTTCTATTGACTGAGTTTTCCTATAATAACAGTTACCATTCTACTATTCAGATGGCCCTATTTGAGGCGCTGTAAAGAAGAAGATATAGATCACCTATCAGTTGGTTTGAAGTAGGTGAGAACACTTTGATAAGGTCAGATGTGGTGTTTGAAGCTATGGAGAAAGTTAAGTTAATTCAGGAAAGGTTGAAAATAGCTCAGAGTCGTCAGAAATCATATGCAGATGTGAGAAGAAGAGACCTTGAATTTGAGGTTGGTAACTTAGTTTATTTGAATGCCCATGATAAGGGTGAAGAGATTTGGCAAAAAGGGGAAGCTTAGTCCCTAATATGTTGGACCTTTTAGAAAATTGGAACGTGTTGGGAAATTAGCGTATAAGCTTGAGTTGCCTACAGACTTGTCATCCGCCCACCTAGTGTTTCATGTATCCTTATTAAAGAAATGTATAGGTGACCCAGCTATTGTAGTCCTTCTAGAAAGCACAGATATTCAGGATAGCCTCTCTTATGAAGAGATTCTAGTTGAGATTCTTGAACACCAGATCTGTAGACTAAGGAATAAAAAAGTTCCCTAGGTTAAAGTTCTTTGGCGAAATCAGTTCGTGGAGAATGCCACTTGGGAAGCGGAAGAAGACATACAAACCAAGTACCCTCACCTTTTCT
>NC_061119.1:24421263-24498905 GCF_002878395.1 Capsicum annuum
CCAATTGTTATCATAACGTGACACTTGCCCATTAATATATATGGAATAGTAACAACATTATAATCATGTCCTTAGGCCCATATACACATCCGGAACTCATATCAATAATCATATTTATAAGTCGTAGCATATATCGAATCAGCTCACATAAGTGGATTCTCACATCTTGGTGGAATAATATCAATAAGAATGTAATCATCTATAGGATATCTTATATAAATGGGTCATACATCATAACTATGAGGAGTATCACCTCTCTAGGCCAATTTGCATATCTAAGAGGAATATAGTCTTTATAGGTCCAACAATCATGACAAAAGGAAATAGAAAATCTATAGAACAATCATCAAGTCTAAGAGAAAATAGCATCTCTACAGGCCAATCATCATGTATAAGAGAAAATACTATCTCTATAGGCGACATAATGTATTTAGAAGAAATATCATCTCTAAACGCCCAATATCACTTCCACAAGGAGTATCATAACTATAACTCAAAAGCAACAATACATGAAAATCAATATAAGTTACCAAGTTATGAAGTAACCTTATTCTAAGGTTTACTAGCCTCATCTATGTCTATCATCTATGACTAAGTCCACAAGACTTAACATGAGTTTGGGCCTAAGTGGGCCGGACGATCCCATTTCTAATCCTCAATTTCCATAATTAGGCACACCATGCCCAAACTAGGATAAGGTATCTAGTATAAATTCTAGATGAAAAGTAAGACATATTCAAGCCTAAGATAGCAATTTCAACTAGATACAAGGGTACTCAAGTCAACTCTTGCCAACTCTCAGTTTCAAGACTACCACATAATCCCAATAAGGTTTTAATATACAAATAATGCTTCAAATGCTAAAACCACATCCCAAACATAGCATCATATCAAAACCATGCTACAAATATTCTAGAATAAAGAGGGAAGGTTATAGGATTCTAAAGGGTTATAAGCATGCCATTTTATGAGTCAAAAACTCTCATCTAAACCCCAAACATCAAGAATCGAGGAAAAGTCATCCTACATATAATCAAGACTAACATTCATATTCACACACAATATATATCACACCTTTTCTAGGAAGAAAAGTGGAGAGAAGCCTACCTCAAGGCCAAACCATAAAACCTCACTTTATGTACCCATAACGACCCAAAATCACCTCCCGGGATGTGACATAGTGCTTAGGGCTACAAGTAGGCACAAGATAACCCTTTGAGCCTATCACTTCTCATAATAAATCATTCAAGAAGGAATATACAAAACACTGGTATTGTCATATCAAATAAAAGGAAATATGAAAATAATACTGGGTCCAAACGACCACAATACTGGGAATCTTAATACAACCAGTCTGATAACTACTCTGATAAAGCCTCTCCTACTCCATGAACTAGAAAACTATTGGGACAGGTCCCTAACTGACTCAAACTGGATTAAAAGTAATAACATAACCACTCAAATACTGGAATATCTGAAGATAGGCCCTCGAACCATGAGGATTTATCACTGGAGAAATAAAGACAAAGGTACTTGGGAATCACTGACAAGACTGGGACTAAGCACCTAAACCTATATTATAAGATAATATAGCACATAAACGTATATGTGGATCAGCACTTGGGAATGTACTGAGTATATGGGAGTGTATATATTTACATAAAACAATATCAATACTCTTTAATCAATTCATGCATGCAATAGGAATGACTCACATGGCTTGAATAAGTCAAAATGTAAAGCTAATAAATCATGTAGAATGAAGCATGTAACACAAATCTCATGAGTCATTATACATTTGCTTTAAAAGCTGTGCTCTCCTCTTATTCTCATTACTCATAGGATGAAGGAAGCTTTAAACAATACTTTAAAGTCATACATATGTCATATGGAGAGTAAAACTTCTTTATTGCTCAAGAATTATAACTCTTTTGAACTCAAAAACTTGGAACTCGGAATCAAATAACTTTAGTTTAAAAACTAGTGATCAACTCGTATTAGTAGAGAAAACTACTTCCTTCTTTCGAAAACACTCAAAAGCAATTTGTTCACTTTAGAAAATATCTCTTCTCAAAGCTTTAGGGAAACTATTCTATCTCGATGGAAAATACTTTAGTTTAGGGAGATAACTTATCTCAAAGCTTTAGAGAAAATAATTATATCAAGGAAGGTTCTCTTAACCGACATAAACCATGCGAGCTACATGGAGTCCAACATTTTATCCTCCTAAGGAAGAGACCTCATTTTGGGGAGAGGTGACATGCTCTTTCCAAGGAGTATAACCTCAATTCAGTGATTACTTATCTTGGCCTCGGGCCCAGTCATCTTGGCCTCAAGCCCAAAATCTCAAACCTACGGTGGAACGTAGTTTTGGGGTAGCAAACCATGGTAACTTACCCAAATCGGTGCTAAATACTACTCCCTTTAGTTTATCTCGCTCATCTCATGGAAATCTACTTTCAAAATAATCTCATGGTTCATAAGAGCCCAACAATCAAATCTGTAATCTCATGTGGTATAGAGGATTTCAAAACTCTATGGCCATTAGATCAAAACATTTCTCAATAATCTCAAAATACTCAAATCATGGGTGCTTATAGGACAATAGTTCATAAAATTGCAAGTCTCAAGTAGGGCTTAATGACCCATAATTCAATCTCAAGTTAAAACTCATCATAATTCATAATAGATTGCATATAGATTCACAATTCATGTAGAAATCTGGAAGTTACAGCAATTTGTCTCAAAATATCAACATACTCATATACTTCAATTTCTAGAACATTGAAACTCTTAATTCTTAATGAATAGCAAAATAGGGTATAAACCCAGCTTCAATTTCTTAAGAAAACATCCAAAATCATGCTATTAGACTCTCAATTCATGGAAAGCATCAAAAGCTTGCAACCAATAACAATGGATGAAAAACCCTAATTCAATTTCATGTAAAATCTCATAAGTTGCAGAAAATTTTAGTTTAAATAAGCCTTTGGGCACAAGGGTGAAAGGATTAGCCATGTTTAAAATGCCACATACCTTAGACTATGAAATTGGATGAACAAGATTGCTTCAACACTTCTTCTTACTATTGAGAGAGTGTTGTTGCAACCCTTGAACTTGGAGAACTTAAATCTCCACTCAATTTGTAATTTATGGTGAGTTCTTGGATTTCTTGGAGTAGGGTTTTAGATTTAATCTTGAGGGATAAACCCTAGGTCTCTTGTGTTTTGGATGATGAATGAAGCCATTTGCTTTGTTTGGAATATATCTGGTTGATAAAAGAGTGGAAAAGACCAAAAATCTCTTTTAAAAATGAGTTAAAAATACTGAACGGTGGCTGCTGCGACGGTCGGAGCAACTGTCTGTCGCTATCCTGATGGTCTATCGGTTTGTCCATCACACGTCGGTCAGAAAAAGAACACACTACCTTGATGTGATGGTCTCACTGATGATCCGTCGCAAAATAGACGATCCGTCGGATTGTCTGTTGCACATTGGCCTGGATGAGGCCACACTGCCTCAACGGCGACGGTCTCAGCGATAGTCCATGATCTTGGAAATCAAACTTTGGCCAGGAAACAGAGTTACTACCTTAGCTGTGATGGGCCGAGCGATGGTCTATTGCAGACTCGACGGTCCATCGGGTTGTTTGTCATACCTGGATGGTTTCGATAACCCTCAGTAAAACAGCCATAACTTCTCACCCCGATGCCGGATTTGGATGAAATAGGTTCATTGGAAAGCTAATTCAATTCTTTACACGATCACTTGGGAAGTCACTTCTCAACCTTTTAGAGTCGAAATTATGCTTCACTTGACACTCTCTAATACCAAGACTATGAGGTTACTTTGCGGGATCTTACAATATCTCCCCCTTTGAAACATTTATCCTCGAATATCGCTAGTCAAACTAGGAACACAAGAAAACAGAGTACACATAGCTGAAGCAATTTGCTAAACGGCTCAAAATCTCTCAAAATTCTTGAATACCTCAAAAATTCCAAGAGATCATGCAAGAATAGATATATAGTTGAACTTTAGATTTAGATGGGCTGAATTAAGGAAGAATAATACCTTCGGATCAATCTAAACTCGCGGAAAAAAGGTACGGGTACTTGGCTCGCATATCTACTTGTGCCTCCTAAGTAGCGCCCTCAACTGACTAGTTCGGCCACAACACTTTGACCAAGGGAACCTCTTTGTTCCTCAGTCTACGGATCTGAAAATCTAGGATCTCAATGGGAATCTCATCAAATGAAAGACAGTTCTGAATATCAACACTCTCTGAAGGATCTACCACAACGGAATCACCAATATGCTTCTTGAGCATGGAGACATGAAAAATAGGATGAATGGCTAACAACTCTGCAGGCAACTCAACCTCATAGGCTACTTTCCCAACATGGCTCAAAACTCTATACGGACCAACATAACGGGGACTAAGCTTTCGCTTTTGACCAAACCTCTTTACCCCTTTCATGGGTGAAATCTTTAAGTACACCAAATCACCCACTTCAAACTCAAGATCTCTTCTCCTCGCATCGGCATATGACTTTTGATGACTCTGAGCTCTCTTTAACCTCTCTCTAATCAACTTAACTTTCTCTATAGCTTTAAACACTGCATCAAGCCCAATCACGCCAGTTTCACCCACTTTAAACCAACCAATGGGTGATCTATATCTCCTACCATACAAGGACTCAAATGGTGCCATCCCCATGCTAGTATGGTAACTATTGTTATAGGCGAACTTTATCAATGGCAAATGCTCATCCCAACTACCTTTGAAATCAAGAGCACACGCACTCAACATATCTTCTAGGGTCTGAATGATTCTATCAACCTAACCATCTGTCTACAGATGAAAATTGAAACTCAAAAGAACTTGGGTACCAAGACCCTAGTGAAACACCCTCCAAAACTGAGAAGAAAATTGAGTAGCAGTATCCAAAATAATAGATGAGGGAACTCTGTACAGCCTGACTAACTCCCGAATATACAATCTAACATAATCCTCAGCTGTATAACATGTATGCACGGGCAAGAACTATGTGGAATTAGTTAGCCTATCTACAACACCCCAAATAGAATCATGATGATGACGCAAAAAGAGGTAACCCGATCACGAAGTCCATATTCACCACCTTCCACTTCTAAGTGGGTATACCAAACTCTTGCATCACACCACCAGGTCTTTGGTGCTCTAGATTAACCTGTTGGCATGTTCCACACTTTGCTACAAACTCAGCTATATCCTTCTTCATACTATTCCACCAGTAGATTTCCCGCAAGTCGCGGTACATCTTAGTAGTACCAGGATGAATAGAATACCGTGCCCCATGTGCTTTAGCCATAATCCTCTACCTCATATCATTAACACACGGAACACACAATCTACCCTGGAATCTCGACACGCCATCTTGCCCATAGGAGAAAACCTCTACCTTTTGGTCCTTAGCTGCCTCCTTCAGTCTGACCAAACTAGGATCTCTATCTTGCTCCTCCTTCACTTCCAAAACTAAAGAGTATTCATAACTACTTTGCACCAAATTACTTCCCTTTGCTAAATCAAGCAACCTAACACCCAATCTATCCATACAATGCACATCACAAGATAACTCTTTCTTATCTTCCTCTGTATGAGCAACACTACCCATAGACAATCTACTAAGGGCATCTGCCACTATATTGGCCTTGCCTGGGTGATACAACAAACTCATATCATAGTCTTTTAACAACTTTAACCGCCTCCTCTGCCTAAGATTTAACTCTCTCTGAGTAAATACGTACTTTAGGCTATTATGATTAGTAAACACATCAACATAAACACCATAAAGATAGTGTCTCTAGATTTTCAAAGCAAAGACCACAACAGCTAACTCAAGATCATGGGTTGGGTAATTCTTCTCATGCGGCTTTATCTGTCTAGAGACATAGGCTATAACCTTACCTCTTTGCATCAACACATAACCCAAACCAATTCTAGAGGCATTACAATACACCACAAAACCATCTGTACCATCAGGCAAAGTCAACATAGAGGATGAAGTAAGTCGAGTCTTCAACTCCTGAAAACTCTTCTCACAGGACTCTGACCACTGGAACTTAACTTTCTTTTGGGTCAACCGGGTCATGGTAGATGGAATAGAAGAGAAACCTTTAAAAAAAATGGCAGTAGTAGCTCACTAGACCCAAGAAACTTCGAATGTTAGATGGAGAGATAGGTTTAGGCCAATTTCTTATAGCTTCTATCTTTTGGGGGTCAACTCTAATACCTTTAGCTAAAACAATATGACCCAGAAAGGCTACATACCTTAGCCAAAATTCACACTTATTGAATTTGGCAAATAACTGGTGACCTCTAAGAGTTTGTAATATAATTATAAGGTGATCCGCATGATCATGCTCACTGCAGAAGTAGACAAAGATGCCATCTATGAACACCATGACAAACATATCAAGATATTGCTTAAAGTGACTAGAAACTTAAAGTGACCATAGCAGGTTCAGAAGGCTATCTTTGAAATATCACATTCCCTCATTTTAAGCTGGTAATAGCCAGATCTAAGGTCTATCTTGGAGAAATAACTTGCACCTTGCAAATGATCAAATAGGTCATCAATTCTCAGAAGAGGATACTTATTTTTGACTATAACCTTGTTAAGCTAATGATAGTCAACGTATACATGCAAGGAACCATATTTTTTTCGGACAAATAAAATAGGTGCGCCCAAGGAGAAATACTAAGCCTTATGAAACCTTTGTCCAAAAGATCTTTGAGTTGCTCTTTCAACTCCTTAAGCTCAGCAGGTGCCATATGGTATGACAGTATAAAAATGGGATGAGTGTCGAGAAGAAGGTCAATCCCGCACTCTATCTCTCTATCAA
Organism: Capsicum annuum; assembly: GCF_002878395.1. Classification (NCBI taxonomy): domain Eukaryota; kingdom Viridiplantae; phylum Streptophyta; class Magnoliopsida; order Solanales; family Solanaceae; genus Capsicum; species Capsicum annuum. Next base: position 24,428,152 of record NC_061119.1, read on the forward strand.
GAGGTACCCCTAGGAGATCTTTTGGAAAAACATCTGGAAACTCATTAACAATATCAATTGACTGAATAGTTGGAGCCTTGAACTTAGTGTATTTAACTCTAACTAGGTGATAGATGCAATCCTTAGATATTAGCTTTTTGGATTTTTGATAGGAGATAAAATGACTCTTGGGAGATACTGAACTCTCGGACCACTCAAAAATTGGCCCATCAGGGAATTAAAACTTGATTACATGGGTACGACAGTCTATTGATGCATAACAAGAATGAAGCCAATCCATACCCAGAATAAGGTCAAAATCCAACATGTCTAACTCTATCAAATTAGCAAGTACGACTCTATAAAGAATAGTAATAGGAAAATCTCTATACACTTGTTTAGCAACAACTGACTCCCCTACTAGTGTAGAGACTAGAAAAGGCTCAAGAATCTTTTTGGGACACATTTTGAAATTCACAGCCACAAGTGGGGTCACATAGAGACTTAAACCGAGGTCCAACAATGCATAAACATCAAAGCAAAAGACACAGAGTATACCAGTAACAACATTGGGAGAGTCCTCCTGCTCCTAATGGGATGGTAAAGCATAGAATCTATTCTGGCGCTGACCGTCGCAATGCTAGATGAAGCACCCTGAACAGGGGTAGGACGAGGGACAGGAGCTGGTGTACTAGTAGTCTGTGCCTGAGGTCGGGCATCTCTAGTCCCCCGGCTAGCATGAGGACAATCTCTAAGTCTGTGGCCCTGCTTACCACAACCAAAACAACCCCTCAAATTTGTGAAATACTTATTGGGATGATCTGTACCACACTAAGCACAAGAAGGATAATGGGGCCAGTTACCAAAACTGTTTTGCTACCTAGACAGAAAAGACCTGCTCCCTTGCTCCTGCCTACCTCTAGGCGTAGGAGCACTAGCTGATGAAGGCACTAGAATAGATGGACATCTCTAAAACTGAGGGCGATTTTCTCTAGCCCTCTTATTTCTCCTCACTATGTCTCTCTCTCTAATCTTATCCTCCTTTATCTACTATGCATGTATCATCAACCTAGAAAGATCCATATCCCTATGCAGCATTGCAGTCCTACACTCTTTCAGTATCAAACCAGAAACACCTATCACGAGCTTGCTCATACTAGCTCGGGTGTCTAAAATCAAATCAGGAGCATACTTGGCAAACTGGTTAAACTTCAAGCAGTACTACTTAACAAGTATGGAGCCCTGCCTCAAGTTCATAAACTCCTCAATCTTTACTTCCCTTATCTCAAGGAGAAAGAACTTGTCCAAGAATGTATCTTGGAATACCGGCCACGATACAACCCAGTCATAAGCTATGTCCTTCAACCTGTAAGATGCCAACTCAACACTTTCTTCCTTAGAAATATGCATCACCTGCATTATCTTTCTTACATCCTTGTACAACTATGGGTCCTTGCCTCAGACCCATAAAACTCTGGCAGATTCATTTGCATGAAATCACAGATCCTAGAAATAGCTACATCACTCCCAGCTCATTTAAAACTGCGGCCTGGTTATTAGCCCAAACATTAGTGGTGACTGCTTAGGATAACGCCTGAAAGGGCGCCCAAAACTCAGCATAAGACACAGTCTCATTCAAAGGATCAACAGGTGTGGGTTGCTCATCATTATTTTCATGGGTATTCACTCTTAGAAGAGGAATTTTCTAAAATAGAAGAGCACAAATTATTAGATGGGAGGGACAACTGCAGGCATTATGGAATCTAAAAGAAAGAAAAAACTTTTTCCTAAAATGTCTTATAGCCTATTGCTCATAGATGTGGCATGCTACACACTGATCATCAAGACTCAAATCAACGCAGCTTATTAGACTCCTTAGGACTCCTTTAAAACCTTAGGCTCTGATACCAAGTTTGTAACGACCCAAAATCACCTCTCGGGATGTCACACGGTGCTTAGGGATACAAGTAGCCCTAAGCTAACCCTTTGATCCTATCACTTCTCATAATAACTCATTCAAGAAGGAATATACAAAATACTAGTATTATCATATCAAATAAAAGGAAATATAAAGATAATACTCAGTCCAAATAATCATAATACTGTGAGTCTCAACACAACCATAGCCTGATAACTAGACTGACAAAGCCTTTAAAACTCTATGAACTAGAGAGCTGTTGGGATAGGTCACCAACTGACTCAAACTGGACTAAAAGTAATAACATAACCACTTAATACTAGAATATTTAAAGATAGGCCCTCAAACCATGAGGACTCACCACTGGAGAAATATAGAGAAAGGTACTCGGGAATCACTGATGAGATTGAGACTGAGCACCTGAACCTATAATATAAGATAATGTAGCACATAGACGTATATGCGGATCAACACTTGGGAATGTACGGAGTATATGGGGGTGTATGTATTTATATAAAACATTATCAATACTCTTTAGACAAATCATGCACGCAATAGGAATGACTCACATGGCTTGAATAAGTCAAAATGTAAAGCTCATAAATCATGTAGAATGAAGCATGTAACACAAATCTCGTGAGTCAATATACTTTGGCTTTAAAATCTGCGCTCTCCTCTTATTCTCATTACTCATAGTATGAAGGAAGCTTTAAACAATACTTTCAGCTCATGGATATATCTCATGAAGAGTAGAACTTCTTTATTTCTCAAGAATTATAAATCTTTCGAACTCAAAAACTTGGAACTCGGAATCATATAAATTTTGTTTAAAAATCGGTGATCAACTTGATGTGTGAGCCCTTGCTAACATATTTACAGTTTTTAACTCCAAATAATTGCAAAGTCTTGAGCAACTTTAGTCGTTTTTGATTAGTTTACTTTGATTTTACAGTATAAGTAGAGAAGAAGGGGAACCACAAATAAAGGAAGCAAAAAGTATGAATTCGAAAGCAAATAAAGAACAAAGTGTGGCTTACGACATCCATGACATGTCTTCAGCTTGGTGATAGGCTGTCAAGGATGCCGTCAACTATTAATAGAAGATGAAATTTATAGGAAGTTTTGTGACGACATTCATGACACGCCATCAAGATGATGATAAGGTATCATGTCATCGTCAACCTTAGGCAACAGAAGCTAAACTTACAGAGAAGCTGATGACGTCCGTGATAGGCCTTCAAACTGCTGATAGGCCATCATGAGCGCCATCATCTATTCCGAATAAAATCTGAACTTTAATTTTATTTCCTTATTTAGGGCTAAATATTTAAAGCCTTATTTTAGTTTTTTTTTTTTGTATTATTTTATCATTAAGGATTGGACATATCCTACAAGATCCAACATACAATAGTTCTCTCTCTCTCAAAAACCAATATTTTGGAGTTTTTTATTGTGATTCAATTCAAAGTATACTTTTGATTTTCTTAATCATTGTAAGTTAATCATTCAATTCAATTCGGAAATACTTTGTTTAGTAATCAGCGTTGTAACAAGGTTGATTAACCTGAGGTAAAATCTGGAAAGTGAGTAGCAATTACCTAAGTCTGAGAGGATTAGGAAATTAGTCTCTTGAATTGGTCGAGAGGCATTTGAGCATATCATCGATAAAGATAGCTTTTCATCCTAACCATCATGAGAATCTTGAGTCACCTTTAGCATCTGTCATGTACCGTAAGCCCTAGTGAACATAATTCTGGTCATTTTATAAACTCTTAATTGACAAACACTAAAATTAAAGTGACCAAAAATTATTTGCTAATCTCCAAAAACCCATGTTATCTTTTTCTATCATTTATTTGTATTTAACTTGTAGCTTTAGTTTCAAACTAGTTTAATCGCCGCTCATATTGTTCCCTGTGGGATTCGACCCCAACCTAGTTGGGTTTTATATTGACAATGATCTCTTACACCCATTCAAGAGTGTAATTTGAGCGTTATCAAAAATGGTGCCATTTTTGGGGAACAATTTGGCGTATTGAGTTGGTTTGGAATTTTAGCCTACTTGCTTGAATTCAAACTTTTAAATATTTGTTTTTAGTTTTCTTTTATTTCTTGTGTTAGGTAGATTTTTATTTTAGTTTACTTATTTCTATGGCATCGTGGAATGAACATGAGCTTGGTGGTTGGAAATCTCATCTTGATGATCCATGTCCATATTATGATGGACCTCACTTTTGGAAAGATTGTAGCTATGCACTTTGGAGAGAGATGTGTGCACCATCTCTATCTTATCAGGAGTATGACTGTTCTTTATGTCGTGGTCGAGATGGACTTTGGAGTGATTTCCCAAATGCCCCCTCCCCCTATTGCACTAACCCAAATTCTAGTTCTTCTTATGAGGTTAATAGGTCTTATGGTCAAGAAAAAAAAGAACAAAGCACCAGTAAAAGTGGCATTGAAGCTATATTTCAATGAATGTTGTATATCAAGAAAGAAACATACGTTATCATATGTGATATGCATCAAGACATGAAGCCGATCATTTATGAGGAGATGGATATAGAGAACCAGTCGTTAAGCCGATCATCAAGACGTTATCCCTAATTGACTGGTTCTCTTAACCGACTTAAACCATGCAAGCTACATGGAGTCCAACGTTTTGTCCTCCTAAGGAGGAGTCCTGACGTTGGGGAGAGGTGTCATACCCTTTCAGAGGAGTATAACCTCAATTTAGTGATCACTTATCTCGACCTCGGGCCCAATTATCTCGGCCTCAGGCCCAAAATCACAAACCTACGGTGGCACGTAGTTCTGGGGTAGCAAACCATGGTTACTTACCCAACTTGGTGCTAAATACTACTCTCTTCAGTTTATCTTGCTCATCTCATGGAAATCTACTTTCAAAATTATCTCATGGTTCATAAGAACCCAACAATCAAATTTGTAATATCATGTGGTAGAGTGAATTTCAAAACTCTATGGCCATTAGGTCAAAACATTTGTCAATAATCTCAAAATACTCAAATCATAGGTGCTTATAGCACAATAGTTCATAAAATTACAAGTGTCAAGTAGGTCTTAATGACCCATAATTCAATCTCAAGTTAAAACTCATCATAATGCATAATAGATAGCATATAGATTCATATTTCATGTAGAAATCTGGAAGTTACAGCAATTTGTCTCAAAATATCAACATACTGATATACTTCAATTTCTGGAACATTGAAACTCTTAAATTCTCAAGGAATAACAACATAGGGTATAAACTCAACTTTAATTTCTTAAGAAAACATGTAAAATCATGCAATTAGACTCTCAATTCATGGGAAGCATCAAAATCCTGCAACCAATAACAATGGGTGAAAAACCCTAATTCAATTTCATGTAAAATCTCATAAGTTGTAGAAAATTTTAGTTTAAATAAGCCTTTAGGTACAAGGGTGAAAGGATTACCCATGTTCAAAATCTCACATACCTTAGACTATGAAATTGGATGAACAAGCTTGCTTCAACTCTTCTGCTTTTTATTCTTTCCTTTTTCTATTTTTGATGATGCTTAAACTACACCTCTCTTACGAGAATGTAAGCAATCATTGACAATATATAACCCAACTAGGTTGGGGTCGAATAACACAGGGAATATGGTGTGAATTTGAGTTATCTGTGGGTTAACCAACTGATAGTTATTAATTTCCTATGAATGGAGTTTTTTGGAAAGGTAGCAAGTTATTACTTCTCAATTCAGTATTTGAAATCAACATGTTAAGGGAAACCAGAGTTATGTTCACTATAGGTGTTGGGATTTGATAGACACTAGTAACGGTTCAAGATACTTGTGGTAGGTAGGAACAACAGTCCATCCTTGATGAAGTTATGTCTAAATGTTTCTCAACCTATTTAGACATTTAACCACCTAATTCTTTCAAACTTAGAGAATTTATATTTCATAACAGGATGTTATCTTAAGTTAATTAATCTTGTTACAAGATTAATTATTAAATGGAAGTTTGATGCTTCCAAGTCCCTGTTGATAATTCACTTCTTACTAGGGTTGATTTCTTATCTCAAGCAAAGCACTAGCATGCAAGGCCTATTGTTTGCAACCAATAGTCATAATATAAGATAATAGAATTAACAAGAAGTTTCTACCATAGTTAGAATCTTGAATACTTAGTTACGTTACAAACCCAAACCCATAGATCCCACAACTCGGGTTAAGAGAATTTAGCTACTCATAATATAATAAGAAAGACAACAAGTTGAATTCATAATTTGATAGATGAACTTACAGAAAGATGAATAGCAACAAGTATTTCTCAAATTTGATCATAGTAGAAAATCCCAAAATAATGGTAACAATCTCTCCAAAAATAATTGTCTTATTAAAGTCAGAAAACTAGAGAGAAAAAAATTTACCAAGCACGTCTAGTTTTTCCCCATTAGAAAACCCTAACATATGCTTTAAATACTTTATCCTAATTATGGAAACAAAATCACAGATCACAGTATTTTCTCGGACAGTGTGTGATGGCTCATCAGGAGTCTGATGCCTTATCAAGAATGTCGTCAGCTCCTCTTCATATTTGAACAAGTTCTGTCTTCTGCTGATGATGAAGCCTGACAGCTTATCAGACATATGACGACTTATCAGAATTGTCGTTGCTTCTTCACTTCAAGTTCTCAAGCACTGCCTATGCTTGACGACGAGCCTGACGGCTTATCACAACTCTGAAGGCCTATCATAGGTTGTCGTCACTTTTTCCAAATATATCTTATTCTCTGTCTAAGGTTGACAACAACTCTGATAGCTTATCACAAGGCTGACGGCTTATTAGACAAGTTGTCAGCCATATTTCCCTCTCTACTTGCTTAGAAATCAACTCTTTTACTTTCATTTTTGCTGGTTCTCTTGCATCATCACTTTTACTGCAATATCAAAGAGAAAACAATAAAAAATGACAATAGTTGCTTAAGACTTTGCAATTATTCTCTGTTAAAAGCCTCAAATATGTTAGCATCTTCTCTCACATCAACACCCTCAACTTAAAACAATTGCTGGTCCTCAAGCAACTAAAACACAACCAAAAGGATACAAAGTAAATTCGGTAGTCAACTATCCATATTATCTCCAAACATCTCCACCATCTCCAAGGTCAATTAATTTTAAAAATCAACTGTGCATATTATTGAAGAACAACAATGCGACACATAGGAATCAGGATATGGCATCCATTTAGCAACAAAAACCATACATGTACCAAGATTACACTATCCAAAAAAGTTACCAACAAGCAACGTAACCAGTGTGCCCTTACAACAAAGAGGTCCCTCCTCACTCATATGTGAACTCAAGCATTTTAATGCGGGGATGGTCAAGGGACACTCACTCTCAGAAAGAAGTTCCAGTCAATCTATGCCAAATACCATAAGCTTTCCCTTATTTTCATTACCGAAGCTTTCCAGATAGTTAAGCTAGGATCACTATAGGTCTTTTTCTTTGGCTTGTAATATAGGCTAAGGGCTGGTATGATACTCGATGATATTTAAGGTGACTAAGCCTTATGGCACTACACTAATTTTTGGGGGTCTCACTTAGTTACCTTTACCTAATTTCTCCCTTACTTGATTAAAGCACATTCAAGATGGGTGCAGCTTTTATTTATTCATTTTTTTTCACAACTTTTCTTTTCTCATTCTTTTTCTACCACACCCAGTCTTGCATATTTTTTTTATTATCCTTCTCCATACTCACTTTACATCATGCACCCCTATGACAGCCACCCTCAATGTCCAAGGAGGACCAGGGCCAAAACAGGTTCATTGTGATACAAATAGGAAGGTGATAGGTATAACAAAAAAATAGGCATTCAGGCTCAAAATTAGGATCAAGGGATATTATTCACACATGGAAGGTCCTTTACGCTAAAAGTGGATGACTATCAACAACGAACTATGATCCTTTCCTAACCGCTATCCTACAACAAAGGTAAGATCAACTGGGCAAGTTCTGGATTTAACACACAACGGGAACTAGGTAGTATCTCACACACACACATGGAACAAAGGTACATCACAAGCTACTACCCATTCGATTCATGCAATTGTTTGTAGTCATGTCCCTAGTACTAATTCTATAAAAAGATTCACAGTAGTCACATATATATGCACATCACACAGTTACCAGATAGACAATTGGAGAGCTATTTATCATTCCATGATAAATCAACAAAAATATGTCAACTGTCCTAGATAATTATTTCCCCCCAGTTAACCACGACACATCACAAAGCAAACACAATAAACCTAAACATGCCAGCTCTACTAGGGAAAAGACTCCGAGGAAAAGAGGCACGACAACAAAAACCCCAAGAGGACATCAACACCCATAAGGAGCCCCACCCTCAACTTAAAATCATGATACATCCCAAAAACGTCAAACTAAAATAAGAGAGTTAGAAACATACCTGTGGCACCATGGGTGTGAAGATCTAATGCCAATCATATAATATGAATACAAACAACAAAATAACTTGGGCTGCCTGCCAAGCAGCGCCTAATTTAGTGTCGCGGCACGACCCAACTCAATTTTTTCCTCTACCTTGAGGATATAAATTTCACCCCCAACTTAGAGTCTATCTTCTTTCCTCGATCATAGGGGGTGGTACAAAAATTAATAAGCCGAGTAATGGATTGAGTGGGGTAAACCACTTGGCCTTAAAGTAAGGTGTGTTTTTTTGTTTCTTGTCTAATGTAAAATCGACAATATAGGATTCTTTTTCCTCATCTTCACACTCTTCTACTATTTTAAATGATTCCACAAATAAGATATCATCGGAACATAATATAGAAAAGTGCTTTGAATGAGGCCCAATCAATCCTACTTCAAAATTTACACTATCTACTACACACTTACTTTTATTCACCTTCTTGATATCTTTAATTTGAATTGGGCTAGAGTCTTTATTAGAGATTTTCTTTGTTTCTTCATTTGCCTCTAGCACCATGTCCTTAATCACGACATTATCTCTCATGGTTGGTTCGATTGGTTGGGAAATCATTGAGGGTTGCTCAACATCAAGATCAATATCAATATAGGGTTCTTGCTCCTCATCTTCACACTCTTCCATTATTTTATCTGATTCCACAGACAAGATATCGTCTAAGCATAATATAGAAGAATGCTTTGAATGATTGACCTCCATATCCATCTCCCCATGAATGATTGGCTTCATGTATTGACATATATCACATAAGATATCATACGTTTATTTTTGGAGATCCAACATTTGTTGAAACATATCTTCAATGTCACTCTTCCCGGTGCTTCATTCTTTCTTTTCTTGACCATAAGACCTATCAAACTCACAAAAAGAACTAGAATTTCAATTAACATAATAGGGGGAGGGGGAATTTGAGAAATCACTCCAATGTCCATCTTGACCACCACATAAAGAACAATCATACTCCCAGTAGGATGGAGATGGTGCACACATCTCTCTCCGAGGAGCATATCTATAATCTTGCCAAAAGTGAGGTCCATCATAATATGGACATGGATCATCAAGATAACTTTTTCAACCACCATGCTCATGTTCATTCCATGATGCCATAGTAATAAGTACAACAATATAAAAATCTACCTAACAAAATAAATAAAAGAAAACTAAAATCAAATATTTACAAATTTGAATTCAAGGCAGTGGGCTAAAATTCAAAACAAACTCAATACACCAAATTGTTCTCTGAAAATGGCGCTATTTTTGATAACGCTCAACTTATACCCCTCTTACGAGAATGTAAGTAATCGTTGTCAATATATAACCCAACTAGGTTGGGGTCAAATCCCATAGGGAATATGGTGTAAATTTGAATTATTTGTGGGTTAATCAACTGATAGTTAGCAATTTCCTGTGAATGGGGTTTTTTGGAAAGGTAGAAAATAATTACTTCTCAATTCAATGTTTGAAATCAATATGATAGGGGAAAACAAAGTTATGTTCACTATGGGTATTGGGATTCGACAGATGCTAGTAACGTTTCAAGATTCTTATGGTAGGTAGGAAAAAAAGACTATCCTTGACAAAGTTATGTCTAAATGTTTCTCAACCTATTTAGACTTTTAACCACCTAATTCTTTTGAACTTAGGGAATTTATATTTCATAATAGGATGCTATCTCAAGTTAATTAATGTTGTTACAACATTAATTATTAAATGGAAGTTTGATGCTTACAAGTCCCTGTTGATAATTCGCTTCTTACTAGGGTTAATTTCTTATCTCAAGCAAATTACTAGTAAGCAAGGCCTATTGTTTGCAACCAATAGTCAGAATATTAAATAATGGAATTAACAAGAAGTTTCTACCACCATTAGAATCTTGAACACTTAGTTATGTTACAAACCCAAACCCATAGATCCCACAACTCGGGTTAAGAGAATTTAGCTACTCATAATATAATAAGCAAGACAATAAGTTAAATTCATAATTTGATAGATGAACTTACAGTAAGATGAATAGCAACAAGTATTTCTCAAATTTGATCACAGTGGAAAATTCAAAAACAACGTTAACAATCTCTCCAAAAATAATTGTCTTGTTAAAATCAGAAAACAAGAGAGAAAAAAATTTACTAAGCACATTCAGTTTTTCCCCATTAGAAAACCCTAACATATGCTTTAAATACTTCAACCTAATTATGGTAATAGAATCATAGATTACAGTATTTTCTCAGACAGATGATGATGTGTGTGACAGCTTATCAGGAGTTTGATGCCTTATTAAGTATGTCGTCAGCTCCTTTTCACATTTTAAAAGTTCTATCTTCAGCTGACGATGAAGCTTGATGGCTTATCAAACATGTGACGACTTATCAGAAATGTCGTCGCTTTTTCACTTGAAGTTCTCAAGCACTGCCTAAGCCTGATGGCTTATCATTACTCTGACGACCTATCATAGGTTGTCGTCATTTCTTCCAGCTGAATGTCATTCTCTTTCTAAGAATGACGGCAACTCTGGTAGCTTATCATAAGGCTGACGACTTATTATACTAGTCTTCATCTATACTTCCCTCTCTACTTGCTCAGAAATCAACTTTTTTACTTCCTTTATTGCTGGTCCTCTTGCATCTTGACTTTTACTACAATATCAAAGAGAAAACAATCAAAAATGATAAAATTTGCTTAAGACTTTGCAATTATTCTCATTTAAATGCCTCAAATTTGCTATCATCTTCTCACACATTAAGGGTTCTTGCAACCCTTGAACTTGGGGAACTTAAATCTTAACTTAATTTATAGAATCTATGGTGGGTTCTTCGATTTCTCAGAGAAGGATTTTAGATTTTATCTTGAGGGAAAAAACCTAGCACTCTTATGTTTTGGATGATGAATAAAGATATTTTTTTCATTTGGAATATATCTGGTTGATAAAAGAGTGGAAAAGACCAAAAAGTCCTTTTAAAATAAGTTAAAAATACTGAATGAGGGCTACGACGATTGGAGCGATGGTCCGTTGCTAGCCTAACACTCCATCAATTTTTCCATTGCATGTCGGTCAGAAAATGAACATACTGCCTCGATGCAATGGTCTCAGTGATGGTCCATCATAAAATCGATGGTCCGTTGGATCGTTCGTCGCACGTTGGCCAGGATAAGGCCACACTGCCTTAATGGCAATGGTCCATCGCAGCCTTGATGGTCCGTCGTCCTGGCCATTGCACTTGGTCCAGGAAAGGGAGTTACTACCTTGGTTGTGACAGGCCGACCAACGGTCCATCGCAGACTAGACGGTCCGTCGCACCTGGGTGGTTCCCGCAACTCTCAGTAAATCTACCATAACTTCTCACCCTGATGCCAGAGTTGGAAGAATATGGTATTGTTGGAAAGCTAATTAATTCTCTACACAAAAAAAGTCAAATTAGATTATTATATATGGTTTAAATACCAATCACTTGGGAAGTCACTTATTAATCTTTTAGGGCCGAAACTTAAGAGGATTCAGAACTACTTTGCACCAAAGTACTTCCCTCAGCTGAATCAAACAACCTAATACCCAATCTAGCCAGACAATGCACATTACGAGCTAACTCTTTCTTACCTTTCTCTATATGAGCAACACTACTCATAGACAATCTGCTAAGGGCATCCGCCAATATATTGGTCTTGCTTGGGTGATACAACACACTCATATCATAGAATGAGTGTTCAATAGTATTCAGTCTATCATGTGACTCAGGAAAACTCAGTAATTTTAGTAATCTCAAAAAGCTCAGGAATTCAGTAATTTCAGTAGTATTCCATCAGTCAACGGAACTCAATGAAGTCAGTCCAATTCTGTTTAGTTAACCATGTTCAATGTTTATTCAGATGGGAGTAGGATTCAGCACCGAGTGAGCCCAAGGATAGGAACTCACTTGTTATTAGAGGGTGTGATTATTAGAAGCAGTCCTTACGCTCCAGAACTACGTAGCCAGCGTAGGTTGAGAAATCAAACCTGCTATTTTAAGGGTAGATGATATGGATTAACCCATTATATGAGGGTCCCACCATTCTCTTTTGAGTACCTGCTATATGAGGGATCACTTACAGCTTGTCCTTACCAGTGGTGCGGTATTGACACCTTTCCAATTGGGGTTACATATTGGACCCTAACTCAACTATATTACTTTATTTAGGGCATATCAGTTAGATAACTACTTCCCACAGTTACAGTCTAAGTCTCAATCTCAGTAACAAAACTCAGATAGTTCTATAGAATTCAGGACTGTCAGCTACAGTCAACTTAGTACAGTACGAAACTCAGCTAGTTCTATCAGAACCTAGGCTTTCAGACACATCAGAACCTAAACTGTTAGACACAATCTCTCAGTATCAGTATCATCTATATCAGTTATATCAGTTATCAACCACTCATGTTGTCAGTATTCAGACTCAATAGTCAGTATCTTTACGAATTTAGTTACAATTACTTATCTATGTATTCTCATGCTCATGTTGTACATTCAGTTAGTATTTTTCATGTATATAAACCCTTCGTATTCAAACTACCTCACTTGCATACCAGTATGTTCAATCGTACTGACATATTTGCGCTATGGTGTTTTATACCATAGGTTTAGAAGCCCGAATTCCCGAGCCTACTTAGTAAATCAGATGTTCTGCAGCCAGACTAGCAATGAGTCCTCATCATTCGAGGAGAGTATGATAATTTTATTACTTTATTATTTTAGTAGTTCAGAGTTAGTTGGGGATATGTCACATCAACTCCACAGATTTCAGACAGTTTAGAGGCTTTCAGACTACAACATATTTCAGTTAATTTATTTTCGCTTTGGATATTATTATACCCTATTACAAACATTATTTTATATTCAGTATTAGTTCATTTTTGAACCTTTGGCCTTCCACATATTTATAGTATATTATTCAGTTCTCAATTATAGATATCAATCATGGGTTAGCTTGTGGTCCTTCAAGGTCATTAGCACCATGTAGCATTTCGGGTACTAGATTCGGGATGTTATAAACTTGGTATCAGAGCCTAAGGTTCAACAGTGTCCTAGGAAGTCTGAAAAGCCACATCAAGTAGAGTCTTATGCATGAATGTGTTGTGCACCACACTTATGGACAGGAGGCTATGAGATCTTTTAGGAATAGTTTCCCCTTTTTCTGTATTCATGTTATGCCAGTGAGCTTGAGCTAAAATTTAACTCCCAATCTAATTCGTCCTCTCTTTCATTATAGAATATGTCTACCAAAAGGACTAACATAAAGAGAATCGAGAATCAGTTGGCACCTCTGCCCGTTCAGGCAGATTCCCTGGACGAGTATGTCTTTCATGGTGAATTCAGAATTGACTCTCTTACTTTATCTTATTCAGTAGTAGCTCAGAGCAATCGAAAGGCTTTTATCCCACCCAGGCATATTATTTATGCCCAACTGATTGAGGTAGGAAAATGTAGAAAAAAATAAACCAAGAGAGAAAATAAGAGAGCGAGAACAAGTAATCTCAATTTCGTTCAGCCTAAGTCAGAGGGTGGTAACCTTTATTAGTTCTACCCAAAGTCTTCGATTCCAGTTCCTCCCTCAGCCAGTGCTCTGGTCCTTAAATTTAAAGATAGGGTGCCAGGTCCTAAACCTCAGGGCGGTGTTATTAGTGCTCGAACCCATATCTTTTGTCAAACTTGTGGCAAATATTATAAGGGTATATGTAGAGTGGGCAGTAATGTGTTTCGAATATGGCAAGTTAGGTCACAAGGTTAGAGACTGTGTTAAGCTCGATCCTCGAAGTCAGCACGGTCATCCTTCAGCTTAGTTCGGTCACCTGAATCAGTAGGGTGCCAATTCCAGCACTGTCAGTGGGCAACGTCCAAACAGAATCTATACACTTCATCCCAGCCAGGATTAGGAAAGTCCTCCTGATATAGCCATTGGTATATTACATATTCCTCATTTATAGGTTCATGCTTCTTCAGATTCAGGAGCTTTTTTTTCTTTTGTAACTTTAAGGCCAGACTAGATGTTAATAGGACCTTTCTCAATCTCCATACAGTGGGTCAGTCTAACATAGCCCGAAAGGTATACAGGAACTGTCCGGTTATGGTCCCTCAGAAATCCAGGCCTTCAGATTCTAGTAGTAATACCAGTATACATAGGAAATCAGTATGAGAAAATGATTCTCGACCCATTCCTATCCCAATGTGAAGTTTTGTACTTCAATGATCATGATACTTATGCATGCATCATGTCACAATTTCATGAACCCAATTTATATTCACACTTTTCATAAAATCATGTGCAATTCAAGTTCCTAGTATGAATAGTCCCAGTTCACTCAGTGTTTCAAATCATGTCCTATGAACACAAAAATTCTAGACTCAGGTCATGCAGTTCATGACTCATGCTACTCTCCTAATGATTAGATACAAATTTAGACTATGTCACGTATATCCATAGTTTAAACCCCTCAGTGAATCTATGGTGTTGATGTTCCATCCCTCAACCCTCAGTTACAACGTCATTCAGTAATTAGTATTTTGAAAAGGACTCAAATAGTCCTAAAGAACCATGGCCTTCAGTTATAAATTATTTAGCCATCAAAATTTAGCACTTCAGTACCAGTCAAACCCTCAGTTATCAGGAACCAGTATTCAATCCTAGTTATAGTCTTGGTTAGGGTTACAGTCTCAACTACCATCTTAACTACAATCTCTATCCCTGTCCTAGCCCAGTCAGATCATAAACTCAGTTCACTTTCAGGTTTACCCGACCATAGCATTTGGTCATCAGTTATTCAGTCATTGGTATTTTAGTAACTTAGTTTACAGAATGTTTCCAAATCATGTTGGATGCTTGGTCTTACGTTATTCAGGTAATACAGTTTTTCACTCATTCATGCTCAGTTACCTCACGTTACCAAGTCAGTCATTACTTTTTTTGTATAATACTCTATAGTCTAAGACTAGCCTTTCAGGGAAAGTATAGTTCATCCTTACAGACCCAGTAGTCAGCTATCAGTCATTTAGTTAATCAGATAAGTTAGTCATTTAGTAGTCAGCCTTACAGACCCACGTGAATCTTTTTAGTAGTCTCAGTTGCAGTGCATAAGGCTTAGTCACTTTATCTTAGATGATGCTTCATATGCCTTGTCTCATAATACAAGAATCCCAGCCATGTATCGATCTCCTATTCTGATGTCCTGTTCAGACCAGGCCAAGATTCGCTTTCTCCTTTCAATCACTAGAACTCTACAAAAAGAGTTTCATAGGAACACTCCAATCAAGTTTAAGTTTCCAGTATGAGTTAGTTAAGCAGCCAGTAATTCAGTTTAGCAGCCAGATAGACAAGTTCAGATGGTATGATTTCCCATCTTTCCATCTAGTCGCACTATCCAGAGTCTCAGGAATGCGATCATTCTAAGATGAACTAACCAGGTAGTTATGTGTAGAGCTCAATCCATGTTTCATGTCTCAGTCTCAGATCCCAGATATACAGTTATGATTTATTTTATAGGTACCTTGTGCATCACCTCAATTTTTCTCAACATCTCAATCAAGTCAGCATTCTTCAAGAGTCATAGTGTCCCAAGGGGGTGATACACTATAACTCCCAAACTTACATAACCTAGACACTCTATTTTCTTCTTTACATAATGAATCTAGTTTGGAGTAGTGCGTACCTATAAGTTGACCCTCTAGCTTTGATCTCGGTCGTAAGCGATGTAATCATTGGCTTTGTTCAGCTCACGATGCTCAGTCCATAACACACATCACTGACTTAGTCATATTCTCATATTTTTGTTCATACATATTCAGAAAGGATCTCGAGTTTGAGATTGATGATTATGTTTATTTAAAAATCTCCCCCATGAAGGGAGTGAAGAGATTTGGAAAGAAGGGAAAGCTCAGTCCCCAATGTATCGGTCCCTTCAAAATTCTTAGTTAATTTGGCAAGGTAGCTTATGAGCTCGAATTGCCTTTGAATCTTGCCTCAGTTCATCCAGTGTTCTATGTCTCCTTGCTTAAGAAAGTGCATAGGTGACCCAACAGTTGTAGTACCTATAGAGGACATAGACATTCAGAGCAACCTCTCTTTTGAAGAGATTCCAATCGAAATCCTTGACTATCAGACTTGTAGACTGAGGAACAAGAGGTCCCTCTAGTCAAAGTGTTTTGGTGGAATCAATCCATTGAGAGAGCTACTTGGGAGAAAAAGAAGATATGTGAACCAAGTATCCTTACCTCTTCTCCACAAATTCAGGCTCAGCCCAAGGTAATAGCTTTCCTTAAGCTTATTCAGTCTCATGTTCAAATTTCAGTTACAAAATTGGTATTCAATTCCATGCTCAATTTTTATTTCAAATTTGGTATCTTTACTATTACATGTTCTGTCTCATGTTCATGAGTCATTTCAATCATGTATTCACACATCTGATATGTGAGATCAGCTTATCGGTACTCCTAGCCATGCATTCATGTGTCAGTTCAGCCATGCATTCATGCATCAGATATGCATGCTCAGTATACTCAGCTCATCAGTGATCCCAGTCATGCATTCATGAATTAGTTACTCATGAATCAGATATGCTTGCTCAGAATAAATCTCAGTAAAGCACTAATGTTAGTTATGTACTCATCTTTCAGTTGTTCATGTTTCATATATACTTTAGTTTATCCTTTCTCCCATCTCAGTCAGTCTCATTCAAAGACGAATGTTCTCAAGGGGAAGATATTGTAAGACCCCGCAAAATTCTGAGCTTAATTCAGTCTATTTATGCTTGTTAATGGGGTCCCATACTTAGAAAATTCAACCTAAGTTTCCAGACTTAGTTTATTTTGGCCTTCGAAAATTTACAATCTCATTTCACGATCTTAACATTCTTAGGTGGTCTATATTTCCATTAATTCATGATCAGAAAGGTCAATAGGTGTTCCTGGGTAAGTTTTGGATTTTTTGGAACTCGTTTAGAGCACGTTCGAAATCTCAAAATAGTGGATCAACACGATCTTGACGCGCCGCATCTCCAATCACATTGGTTAATATTGATGTAGGTTGCCAGGGTTAAATTATTGAAACTTGACACGATAATGGCGTGATGTGTCGACTATCGCATCGATGCCATTGATGCACAGTGTCGATAATAGTGCCGATGCCCAGTTTCAGTCATTAAATATCCATATTTTTAAGGGAAAAAGGGTCAATTTCCCACCCCTATATAATTCTAAAACACGGTATTTAACCCCATTTCAACAAAAATATGTCTCTCTTAAGTTTCTCTCAAGAACAAATTAGGGTTTTCAATTAAGGATTGAAATTCAATACTAAAATTCAAGAATCTCTTCATCAATATTTGTAAAATAAAGAACTAAGATATGCATAGTGTTCATTCATGGATCCCTTTCGTCCATGAATCCCAAGAATTCAATTTTTAAACTATGAATTTGATATTCATGCTATGGGTTGATTATGTTCATGTAGTTGTTGTTGTATGATTCTCAAGTTGGAATCTTTATGTATTTTTATAAAAATATGTTAGCATATGAGTTGAAAACCATGAATTTTAGTTGGTTATGATATCTTAATTTGATGATTATGCCATGCCTTAAGTCATGCAACCTAAGTGTTTGATAAAATTCCTAAGAGACTAAACATTATGTAATATAGCTGAATTGTGACTTAAGTGATGGATTCATTTTTACCCTTATGTTCAAAATACTCCCATGCTATTGATGTGCAATGTAGATGTTTGTTGAAATGCTCATGATGCTAGAATATGGAATTATAACATTGATTATATGCATTTCTACCATGTACAAGATTATGATAACCATGTACTCCATGACATCCCCAACTTATTGTATTATGGATTGTTGATGTTAGTAATGTATTCAAGAATGTCATTCCTTGTTACTTTCCTTCTATTGAGTCCGGGGGGGTACCCAATAATTTAGCTGCGTGCCTAGAGCCAGTGTCATGTTTTTCTTGATATCCTCAATCAAGCCATGTTTAGTAGAATTTAGTCAGTCATGTGACTCAGGAAAACTCAGTAATCTCAGTAATCTCAGAAGGCTTAGAAATTCAGTAATCTCAGTAGTATTCTGTCAGTCAACAGAACTCAATGAACTCAGTCTAGTTTAGGTTAGTTAATCATGTTCAATATCTATTTAGATGGGAGTAGGATTTAGCACCGAGTAAGCCCAAGGATGGGAACTCACCTGTTATTAGAGGGTGTGATTCTTAAAAGCAGTCCTTGCGCTCCAGAACTACGTAGCCAACGTAGGTTCAGACATCAAACCTGCTATTTTGAGGGTAGATGAGATGGATTAACCTATTATATGAGGATCCCACCATTCTCCTTTGAGTAGCTACTATATGAGGGATCACTCATAGCTTGTCCTTACTAGTGGTGCGGTATTGACACCTTTCCAATTGGGGTTAAAGATTGGACCCCAACTCAGCTATATTGCTTTATTTGGGGCATATCAGTTAGATGACTACTTCCCACAGTTACAGCCTCAGTCTCAGTGTCAGTAATAGAACTCAGACAGTTCTACAGAATTCAAGACTATCAGCTATAGTCAACTCAGTACAGTACGGAACTCAGCTAGTATCATCAGAACCTAGACTGTCAGACACAGTCACTCAGAATCAGTATCAGT
Source organism: Capsicum annuum (assembly GCF_002878395.1). NCBI lineage: Eukaryota > Viridiplantae > Streptophyta > Magnoliopsida > Solanales > Solanaceae > Capsicum > Capsicum annuum. The sequence goes on from NC_061119.1 coordinate 24,447,207, forward strand.
TTTATCAGATCTATCAATCATATTAGTTATATCAGATATATCAGTCATATTAGTTATATCAGATATATAAGTTATATTAGTTATATTAGGTATATTAGTTATATCAGTTATCAACAACTCATGTCGTCAGTATTCAGACTTAGTAGTCAGTATCTTCACAAATTCAGTTACAGTTACTCATCCATGCATATATTCTCATGCTCATGTTGTATAGTAAGTTAGTATTATTTGTGTATATGAACCCTTTGCATTTAACCTACCTCACTTGCATACCATTACATTCAATCGTAGTGACGCATTTGTGCTATGGGGTTTTATACCATAGGTTTTGAAGCCCGAGCTCCCGATCCTCCTTAGTAGATCAGACGTTCAGCAGCCAGACTAGCAGCGAGTCCTTATCATTCGAGGACAACATGATTATTTTACTACTTTATTATTTCAGTAGTTTGGAGTTAGTTGGGAACATGACCCATAAACTCCACAGATTTCAGATAGTTTAGAGACTTTTAGACTATAGCATGTTTTAGATAGTTTACTTAAGTTTTAGGTATTGTTACACCCCATTACAGACATTGTTTTGTATTCAGTATTAGTTTAGTTTTGAACCTTTGGCCTTACAACTTATATTCCACATATTTATAGTATATTATTCAGTGCTCAGTTATAGATATCAGTCATGGGTTAGCTTGTGGTCCTTCATGGTCATGAGCATCGTGTAACATTTTGGGTACCAGTTTTGAGGCATTACTGATAACGCTCAATCTACAGCTCTCGTGGGAGTGTAAAGCGGTCGTTAGCAAATATAGAACCCAACCTGGGTTGGGTATCGATCCCACAGAGAATAGCTTGGCCAACAAGCAAGAGAAATTACTAGACTTTTAGTGCAAGTCTCGTAGAAAAGGGGGGATTGTAGTATGTAACCAAAACAAGAATGTAAGAACTGAAAATAGCAAAATAAAGAGAGATTGTCACGTGTGTTGTAAACAATGAGAATTGAGGCGGTGGGGTTATGTCCACCTTCTGAGGTATACGTCTCTATTGGCTATGAGTGTGTAGAGTCTTGACATGTAATTGCTTATAGAGAATTGTAGTCGATGGTAAATCCAAGCGTCTCTCGACCTAAACAAGGACTATTTCACTTTAACTCTCTCGAGCTTAAAGCGTGACTAACGGTACGAATTCTCCAAGAAGTTAGTCCAGGTACGGCACTAGCTTTTTAATAGGAAAGGGTGTCCTACTACCTTGACATTATCTCTTTTCCAGACAAATAACTTTTCTCTCGAACAAGTCAGATGTTAGACTGGCGTTGGTCTATGCGTCTTCTTTTCTAGACAAATAACCTTTCTCTCGAACAGGTTAGATGTTAGAATGGCGTGTTCTTGTGTTTGAACCGCAAAGAATGTAGATTTAAGATGAAGAGAATAATGATATAAGCAATATACTTGTCTTGAACTCACAAACTCATAGCTATAGATAGTAACTCATTCGGCTTCCATAACCCCAACTAAGAGATTTAGTTACCCATGAATGCGAAGGATATCACGTTTTGCATGGTGGATGGCGTGAATAGTAGGTGTTTGGCGTGTGGTTTTAGTGATTCCGTAGCAAGTAACGATTCTCTTGTTGTGGAATTTAAGAGTAGAAGAATGAAGAATTGAGAATGGGTTGTAGGAAGATGTCTTAATTGTAAGGAGATGAATGAATTGTCAGAATGTCTCCTCTCCTTCTCCAAAATCTCTAACATGATAGGGTATTTATAATACTCCTATCCTACTCCTACTAAACTAATAAAATAAATAACCAAATCCTAATATACTAATGAAATCCTTGACCCAATTGTACTAGGGTAAGGTTACAAAATTATAATCCAAATAGAATGATGAAACACATAACCTAATTGCACTAGGTTAATGTATTATGGCAAAAATCCAGCTTTGTGTCTGTAAGTCCCAAAGTCTTCAGAAATGCTGTTTTAGCCCGGGACAGATTTTCCATGCAGCAGATTTAGTCCTTTATGCGTCCAGCTCCTTTCCATCTCGTTTGTGAGCTTTCTTTTGCGTCAAGTAAGCCATAAATTGCTGTATTTTGCATCATTTATACCTGAAACTTTCCTAATCACATTTGTTAGCTCATTTACAGGAAAAAGGACTAAAAGTGTACGAAATAGATAATTAGTTCTCGAAACTAGGCTAAAATATGGGCAAAATATATTGATATAGGCGCGTAATTTCGCCTATCATCAATTACATAAAATGACACTAAAACCCTAAGTAGGTCCCATATACAAAAAATGATTTTTCGAGACCAAAACAATGTTTACACACGAACAAGGAATTATAAGCCTCAAGAAATGTGTGAAACTTAAGCATATTGGGCTAAAATCAAGACTTAAAATAAATTGAGGTTTTGGATCCAAACTAGGAAATTCAAGCATGATTTCAAATGATTATTACCTTAAATTTGAAGATAATCACGATACAAGATAATAATTAAGCTCCCAAGTCACCCGCCATAACCTATTTGTGATTAACACACCATTTTAGTGTTTTAAGATCTCAAATAGAGGAAGCAAATGACCAATTCTTGGCCAAAATAGCTATTTAAAGAATCATTCCAGGCTCAGTTTGTGTTATCGCAACCTATTCATAACCGCGATCGCAGTTGTTGTGATCGCACTAAGGCCTTCGCGATCTCGGTCTTGGCTACACCAGATGACAACTAAAACTTGGAATTTGTCCAATGCCTTGGGATGCATTCGGAGTTAAATTTTTGCAAACAAAATATGTAACAACACTAAACTCGGCATTTCGAACATGTTGGCAAAGTCAGATTTCAATCCGACATTGTTTCGACCAACTATGGGTCCCATAACCATTCTTTCCAATTTTTAACTTTTTGACTAATAGGTCAAATAATATTGGGTGCATTAGGACCCGAACCAAAGGTCTACCTAGACTAAAATTGATATTCTAGATCTGCTGGCACAGTCGGAATTTGCATCTGAGATCATTTCACTAAAATTTTGTCTCAGTGGCTATTTACAACCAGCGAAGAGTTCTAAATAGGGAAATAACTCAAAAAATCAAATAACTATTCGATAATCAAACCATAGGTCACAACAAGTCATAACTGACTTAGGGAAACTATGGAGAAGCTTAAATTATGAAGATAAGAATAAATATGGAAAATAACCTAAAGGGTCATTACAATATTCATTACTAAAAGAAATTTCATTTTTGAAAGTCAACAGATAGAAGGAACCTTAAAAGTTCGGAAGGATGAGGTATTGGGCCCGCATGCTCCAAGCATGACTTCCCAGGTAACCTCAACGGAGAGAAAACACTTCAAAGGGATTTTGCCACAGGTATCTCTTTTTCAACCAACACTTTCATTCTACTTCTAAAATATATCAAGAACTCAACTTCGACTGCTAGCTAGACTCTTACTCAACTAAAAGGGCTGATAATAATAGACTGAACCACAACATATTGATACCATCTCTATATTTGCATAAATCAAAAAAGGCTCATCAAGGCCAAAATCAAACCAAGACATGAGTCATAAAACTGACTCCAAATCCAAAAATATCCTTTCATTACCATTTTGCAGCTGCTATCCACTCCAAACTAAGAGGAAAATCAGCTAAGTCTCGTCCACACCATCTCATCATAGAGAACTCAAAGAACTAAAGTTTACCCGCTAAAAGCCTATAAAGAAAATATGAAAATAAGCTCATAAGGAACTATCTGGGCATACAAATAAAGATAATCAAGGAGTGCAATCCATGCCATGCTTCAACTAGTTCGGATGAAAATCAAATCAAAATCTTGAAATCCAAGGTATAAATACTCATCATTCAATATTACACTCAAGGAGGTATCATCCACTTAGAATGAAGCCATATCAAATCCAACTCGAGTATATTTACTCCCACTGAGTAACTTATCCAAATATCCCAAAGAAAACTGAAACTCAAGGTCAAAATTGAAATAACTAATACACGACCCATGGGCTATCATCTGAACAATTATTAACTATAATCCAACTAAAGTCTAGAAGACTAGATAGGAAACCACGGAGTAGGATCAACTAACATATAAATGAAATAAGAATAAGGATAAATCTAAAACAAAATCTGTACATAAGCTCTACAACACCAAGGTAAAATCTCAATACCATGGTTAAGTCGCTCAGTCTCGAATATCTAAATCAAAATAAAAATGGGTAGGCATTAATGCTCCAAATCTATCATTCTTCCAAATGACCATTCCAAGGAGTCAAATCCAAAACTGAGCCAATAAGGCTATATCAATGTCAACCATCTCAAATTGACTCTAGTATCCAAATCTGACGTATCTAAGATAAATCATACCAAGCCACAGTTGAGATGCATCAAAAGAGTAAGATCACCACAGGGATAACCACTGACTGGTAACACAAGAAACAAACTCTATAATGACTAGCGGGAACAAAATATAGCCGCAAAATAGAAATTATACAAAAGGTTGGACCACTAGCTAAAAAAGCATATAACCCAGTCCATATCCAATGGAGTGCATGAACTATACAAACATACTCAAAAGCTTCTAAAGGCTAAAAAATACCCAAGAAATGGCAAAAACTCTAGGAACTAGGAAAAACACAACTTAAGCCAGAAACTAACAAATCTAATACTCCATCTAGGCAAAGAAATAGCCATAGGCTCATATCATCAAGAACAACAACTCCACCAATCCCCACTAGGCCGAACGAATATTGAAATGAGGATTTTCTGAATCCATCCAAGAATCACATCATTAAAGATGAAAAACCAATCTCAAAACCAAGGTCAAAGTCACAACTACCACCAGAAAGTTAACAACTCAAGCTAAAGAATTTCTAACTTGCCAACTTAAGAAACAATCATAGGAAAGACCACCTACCTCTAAATTTCCAAATACACCAGACTAAACCATAACACAATAACAATGGAGTATCCAATCTTCGCACTCACAACAATGAGAACCATCCTAAGGGGACAAATAAACCTATGAGATAAATCCACGACATCTGATGATTAATATCAAAATCACTATTAGAGAATAAAATAGCCACAAATAAAGAATGTACTTCAAATAGGTCTATATCATAATTGGGTTATATCAACAGGGATAGTCAAAACAAAAACCTTCACAATGGAGGAAAGTCTAAGAATCTCAAACTCTAAAATGGGCAACATAATTAAATTGTCGACTCAGAAACCACAAAGAACCATGGAAGGCTAACTTAACTTCAATACCACAAAACATACCCAAATAAATCTACTACCACTAACTAAGAGGGAACACAGTCAACTTACCGTGCTAGGGGAAATAAATCATTAAATTAGGTTATATCTACTCAAGTTACCAAATGATATCACAAGAAAAATGAAAGCCTAACTAGATAACACTAGTCTATATAGCTATCCAGCGAGGATCAAATTCATCATATAATAACATCAAGTAATAATAACAAGTAGTATCAAAAACCTCACATAATGGTAGTAATGACAACAAAAATATCAATGTCAACATACTAAATAGGCAGTACCTAAATGAACATCAATATCTTGTACCATCCAAAGGCCACAATAGAGCTAATATGCCAAGATAAATTAGACTCAAATCCAAAACCATACCCATAGGAAAAAATATCAATATAGATCTACTCCATCCACTAAAAAAAGAAATAAACCACAGAGTATTAACATAATCTTGTATTCAACAATAAGGAACATAATGACCAATATAAATTCATCAAGGCATATAATCATAAATGCGTAGAAAACACCAATACACATAATAAGAGATAAATGTGAGAAATAAAATCACATTAATCATGGTGACATTCATAGTCACATGGATGACGTGTATAGGAAAATAAATCTGAATGGGTCAAACTCATATCGATCTACTAAATCATCAACTTAGGCCCCAAGTTCACCATCTCTAACTAAAGATACCATGACATCATGAGCTTGTCTAAATAAGCTGAATAAATTGAATCTCATATCAGGGACCCTCCCTAGACTAGTAGTTGATCTATTAGTAAATGTAGCAATTTTTAAAGCATCAAGAGAGTGATGTGCTATAGAGATATAACATTTTCTATGCTTAAAAGGAGGAAAATATGCATGTTTCTAAGGCCTTTTTGTTAGATTTGATCTTTTTGGGTATGTTTTGTAGAAAATCATATTTTGGATAATAGGTTTATGAAAAAGGTATTTTTGTCCACTTTTGAAGCTACTATGGATGTTTAGGATGTTTTTTGGCTTAATTGTGATTGATGTATGTTTGAGAGTCGAACAAGAGATAAAATACTAAATCTTAGAACCTACTAAGTGAACCTACAGATCGTATATAGATAAAGTAGGTGCTAGTAATCCTAAAATCCGAAGTGCTGACTTGCAGGAAATTGTCCATATGGAACCTGTGGTTTGCACCAACCTCTGCTAGATCGTAGGTACAGAGATCAGGTGGCCACTGACCTTGTTTTCTCCTATTTCATCTGAGCTTTGTTTTTAGGGTTTTCTCTTGTACTATAAATATCCATCATGTACTTTTTAGTAGAGGTTACACACTTTTAACACTGAGAAACATATTTTGATTTCAAGATCCATATTTGATCTTGGGATTTCCTTGTATTGACTTTTATTGATTCTTCAGTTTATGATTATAGGTTTTTATTCATCTTATTTTTGTGATTTTATTTTTTGCTTTCTAATATGAATGTTATTGATTTCTTCACAATCATGAGTAGCTAAAACCCATAGCTAGGATTGTGGAAACCCTAGAAAATTAAAGAAGTAGGGGGAGTACAATTGTTGATCTAAACTAATACCCATGGGACACATTGCTTTATCTTCACTATGACACATTTCATAATGGCTGCACATATTAAGATCCCACCTTGATATTTTTACTTACTTCAAAAGAGGAGCAGTGACTAGAAAAATATAAATACAATAGTAATTTTGGAGTTAACTATCGATCCATTGCCACACAATGTAATATAGTGAATGGATATTAGCTTTTATCTAATAACTTGACACTCAAAAGGTAATATTTAACTGGGATCAAGATAAGCGTTAGTAATGTGACGTCTTGAGATTCAAAAGGTAAAGTGTAAACTCCTCCTACTCATCAAAAAAATTGTAGAAAGTACATGTAACACTGTGTATTTTGTGCTAGAATTTAAGCCATGGTTTCTACGTGTATAAACGCTAATACCGTTATTCCTATAAGAGTATGTGTATCATGATCATTTAACTTTTGTATAAAGTATTTCCAATGTGAATCATGTTCACGAGAAGCACTTAGATCAAAGTCGAGCTGAGAACAATTTTATCGATTGAGTTTTGTATTTGATCCTATAAGGGTAAACTTTAAATGAGTCTATCTCCCATAATATATTGATTCAGGTATACTACTATATATAAAATTAAAGTTCTTTGAGTTTTCTTTCCAATGCACCTAGTTTCACCTTAATCTAATGTCAGAGTAGAAAGTTATGTCCATTTTACTTCAACATATCCATCTATCATCAAGGTGGTGACTAGGATGATAAGCTATCAACTAGATGAAAAGCCATAAGCAAAAGTCATCAACCTTAAGAATTACCACCGAAGGAGGTGATGACTAGGCTGATAAGCTATCAACTAGCTGACAAGCTATCAACCAAAGTTGTTAACCTTAGGTAGTATCACTAAGGAAGTTGATGATCAGGTTGATAAGATGACAACTAGTTGACAAGCTATTATCCAAGTCATCAAATAAACAAAAATAGAAATTTTTATTCAGTTTCATAGGGGTATTTTGGTCCTTTTCTCACCTCAAGCCCTACCTCTTCCATGACATAAAGCATCAAATAGGCGTTGTTATCCTTTTCTAATCAGTTTTAGATTCCATTAATCCTTTCCACTCTTAAGAACAATAATATTAAGGTTTCTTCCCAAGAACAAGAAATTAAAGTTTTTGCTTCCCAAGAAACCAAGAAGTCAAGCTTACAACTAGTAGGTGATGAGTTTTCTTATTTTGGGGACTCCAATTAGTTTTAGTTCTTGTACTATGTTGTATTTTGATTATTCACAGTTATTGATTAAGGGTTAGATTCATGTCCTTACTATCCATAGTCATTATAGTAGAGGCTTCATTGATAGTCAGTCATAGTCATGAAATTTAAATTTCAATTCTCTATTTAGTTTTATCAGATTGTAAACTTTATCAGTTACATACTTATTCAAATTTCATTATGATTATGTTTCCAAGTAACAAAAATAGCTATTTAATATATTCTAAATTAGTTGCTCAAGTATCATGCTAGTTCATGGGTTAGCTTGGGATCACTTGTAGTTTTAAGCACCGTCTTATGACTCGGGGTTAGTGTTGGGTTGTGACAAACTTGGTGTTAGATCTAGTTTCAAGTTTCCTAGGATGTTTATGAAGTAGTATCTAGTAGAGACTTGCAGAATGGTACAGAGAGATCTGAACTTTTCTTCGAGAAGCTACAAGGTTCTTATGAAATATTTCCCTTTTTTCACATCTCAGGTCGTGAAGTAGAAGTGTTCTCTTAGGAACTTATGTAGATTCTTACGTTAATCTATTTGTGCCAACCCTACCTTATTCTTAAGGCAAAAGAAATAGCCCAACTTAAATTATTACAGACATAGTTTTCTTAGACAGTACCCACAAATAGTTGTAGGATTGTATGTAGGCTTAAAAGTATCCCATTAATTCATTTATGTTCTAGAGTATGAAATAATTCATTTATGTTCATGAAAATCATGCATTGAGGAAGTTAGATGTGCTTTCAGATCAATTCTCAGACTCCTATGATAGCATGTGATCTAGAGTTAGAAGTATGAACCTAGAAGCTTAGTAGCAATAAAAGGGGAATAGAGTTTACATAGATTTAATAGATTATGTATCCATGGGGATATTTATATGAAAGGTAGACTAGTAGGATTGAAGCAGTGTATGTAGGAATTTAAGTTTATTGGTTAGAAATTAAGTATGGTTATGTGGGTATGATCTAGAGGCGTACCCAAGGAGATATGTGATTGTAGTATTTCCAAGTTTTAAGGTTTATGCTTAAATAGTACCATTGAATTGATAAGTGTGAATAAGGCTAGTAATGTAGTATGTGATGTTCTTACCAGCTAACTTATGGGCTATAGATTATTGATGTTGAATGTTTTGGTGAAATGACAGTTCTCATGGTTTAGGGAAAAATATAAGTATAGAGATATGACATTAGTAGGCTATGAAGGAAGTTAGTATGGTTAATTAAAGGTTTGGGGATATCCATGTTATGTGTTAGAATCTAAGTTTGAATTGTGGATGGTTGAGTTAATAAAAAAAAAGTTAAAATTCTTGATGGTGTGAACTCATGGTATGGTGATACTCCTTAAAATTCTAAGTTAGTTAGTATTTAAGTTATTGTATGATGATTATTATGGCTACAAAAAGTTAAAAGTTATATCTTATAAGAAAGTATAAGTAGTGGGTTTTACACTTTCAGGTGTAGTCTTTCAGGGTAAGTTTAATATTTATGTGTATTGTTATGTCTCAGACTCTAGAGTAAAGTGGTTGTAGTTTAGTTCAAATTTTATTTAAAAGGGGTTCAAAGACTTAGAATGATGTCTTAAATCTGTGAGGGAGATGATAGAACAAGTAACCAAGTCAGGCTCTCAGATTCTAGTAGTGATTTTTCTATGTTGCAGAACATACAGTGTAAAGTTTTCAATTATCATGATATTTACTCATGACTTATATATAAGCTCCATGATCATAACTCATATTCGTGCACTTTGTATATAATCATGTACGCTCCCAGTTCCTAGTATGAGGAGTTCCAGTTTTCTCAGCAGTACGAATCATGTACCATCAATTTATGAACTCTAAACTCAGGTCATGCAGCTCATGACTGACATACCCATGCTTTATAGTATGTTCAGCTCTGAGAACTTATGGTATGTTATAATGATTAGCAAAATTAAGATTATGTCATATATGTCCTTAGTTTAGATCTCTTTAATAAATTCATGCTTTTGATAATCAATTCCTCAAGCCTCAGTGAAGCGTCAAAGTTATGCATAGTATTCTTTTATGTTTCAGGTCCTTGTGTTCTAACCTTTCAGTGACCTATTTTTATGAAATAATAGTGGTTATGAGAAATTGTTTAGATGGGAGAGAGTAAATGCTTCATATTGGGGAAAGATCATTGTATGCTTAGTCTATGTAAGGCCATAAGTTTGAAGGATATTAAGGTAGACCTTTTGATATATGGCATGGTTAGTTGAAATTTTATGTGTGTCTTTATAGGGATGGTGTATGGAATTTATTATTGATACAGGTTTAGAGAGTGTGAGAAAGATACTTTTATGGATGTTTACCTAGAAGTTTCTATGTGGTTATAATGATAGGCTTGAATATTATGTTGGCATATAAATGGATAGGTACATTGTGCGTTAGTGAATTCCTAGTGAGAGGTTGAATTTATTTGTTGAAGTTGAAAGAAGAATTATTCTTTAGATGAGAAGTTGTGAGATACGCATGGGGTATTGAATTTATGGTTCAAACTAGTATTATGGTGTTATATGCAGTACCTTGTGATTATGAGTTAGGCTTAACCATGGTGAGAGTATGTAGCTCAATTCAGACTTAGGCTGGGGTAGTTATATATATCCATGCAAGCATTTAAGGAATGAGACTAAGTTTGAATGGGGTAGCTGCATTGCCTAAGGCCTAGAAATTCTATCCCAACTTATGTTTCATGGGTCTATGTTCCATGTTAAAAACTTGTAGCCATATTAAGATTCCTTACTCAGATATCTTACTCAGATCATGCCAAGATTCTTTGCTCCCGAATGTTATTAGAACTTATTAAAAAGAGTGTTGAAGAAATACTCCAGTCGAGTATAAGCTTTAAGTATGATTCAGTCCGTATGGCTAGTACTTTAATTTAGCACTCAGACACTTAAGCTACTATGACTTTCCATCTTTTCATCTAGTCTTATTACCTGAAGTTTCATGAATATGGATATTCCATGATGTAATTTGTTCGCATACATGTAAGTTGTGAATTCAGTTTAGACCAGACATCATGTATCAGATTCAACTATTTAGTCATGGCTCAATTCATAAGCTTTCAACAAATGATCTCAGTTTTTCAAGTATTCCATCTCAGGCAGTGTAATACCCCTTATATGCCCTCAGTCTCGTCGTATAAAGATTCATGCTTACATAATGTACTTGATGAGGCCATGAATCCCTTTTCTTTTGACTCCTATACGTGTTTTGTTGAGGGACAATTCCTAATGAGAAGTTAGGTACTTTATTCCATCCTCAGTAACTCTTAGGACTTTTTTGCATCAGTTATCTCTTAGAATTTGTATATATATGATCATATCATGAACATTTCAAGTGAGTTCTAAGCTCTCAGCATGAATCAGCTCCTTATAGTCAATATAGTCAAGTCAGCTCAGAAATCAGTTCTATCATAGAGTTTTAATGTTTCATCTCAACTATATCCTTCATTAGAAGACATCTCATGTGTACCTTATTCCATAATTGTAAAGTTTCAATAAGTTCTTGCCCATTATTCGAGGACGAATGATTCCAAGGGGGGATAATATAACACCTTACATTTTTAGGCTAGAATTCGAACCATCATTTCTACGTGTATAAAGTCTACTCCCATGATTCCCTTGTGAATATATGTGTCATGATCATTTAACTTATGTATAAAGTGTTTTTGATGTGACGCATGTTCATGGGAAGCACTTAGATCAAAGTCGAGTTGGGAACACTTTTATCGATTGAGTTTTTATATTTGATCCTACAAAGGTCAACTTTAAATGAGTGTATCTCCCAGAATATATTGATTCAGGTGTTCTACTATATATCAAATAAAAGGTCTTTGAGTTTCATTTCAAATGAATTTAGTTTCACCTTAATCTAATATCATAGTGGACAATTATGCCCATTTTACCTCAACATATCCATCTGTCATCAAGGTGACGAGTAGGCTAATAAGATGTCAACTAGTTGACAAGCAATCAACTAAAGTCGTCAACCTTAAGCAATATCACTGAATGAGCTGATAACTAGGCTGATAAGATGTCAACTAGTTGACAAGCTATCAGCCAAAGTCATCAACCTTAGGCAATATTACTAAAGGAATTGACTACTAGGCTGATAAGCTGTCAACTAGTTGATAAGATATCAGCCAAGTCATCAACTAAAGAAATTCAGTAATTTTTATTCAGTTTCGTAGGGATTTTGGTCTTATCCTCACTTCAAACCCTACCTCTCCCACGACATAAATCATCAAATAGGAGTTATTAGCATTTTCTAATCAATTTTAGTTGCCATTAATCCTCTCTACTCTCAAGAATAATAAGATTAGGGTTTCTTCCCAAGAATAAGAAATTCAAGTTTTCTCTTCCCAAGAATCCAAGAATTCAAGCTTACAATTTTAAGAAAATGTTCAAGAAACATCAAGAATAGGGTTTTCTTCACAAGTTAATCATTCAAGTCCCAAGATTCAGGCTTTCTTCATAAGCATAGATAAGTAAGGTATGTGGGTATGGGTCCCTTTCTGCCATTGAGCCCAAAACTCTATTTTTAATTAAAAGTATGGTTCTATTCCTATTTTATGAAATCCTCCATGAAGCTCATGAATTAATCCACAAACATCCTAGTAATCCAATTACAAGCCATGTTTACAAGTGTTTCTAAGTGAATTAAGCTATTTAATGTTTTATATTAAAATTCCCATGTCATGTTCAATTAATTTCATGTCACAGTCTCGAATTATAAATTAAACTATGTCAAGATGTTGTTTTCTCATGTTTTAACATATCCCTATTTTCAAGTTCATGATTCTCACATGTTTGATGAAATATCTATGTTTTGGGTCTTTGAACCATGATCCAATACTATAGTTTGTAAGATTTGTTATCGTATTTTAAGGTCATTCAATGCTGGCAGGTTATGAACACCCGATACCTATGTGATTTACATGATTTCCATTTTTATAGTAACTAGTCAGTCAGAATCATGATTTTATCCCCATACTTTTATTATTGTTTTTATAACGAACCCACCAGTATTATTTCATGTTAAATACCTTAATTTACAAGTTCATGGTTACTTTAGATTATGAATACACTGTTAGTTTTTAGAACACCATGTTTGAGCATATCAGTCTTCAATAAATGCAACAGTTCATGATTTTAGTGTCAGTTAATTTGGGAGTAGTATTTAGTACCAAGCGAACCTAGGGATGGGGGCCCACCTGCCAGTAGAGGGTTTCACCCTTATTAACAATCCTTGAGTTCCAAAACTACGTAGCCAACATAGGTCTGAGAGTCTTTCTTCCAGTTGAGGGTTGACATATATCTCATAGGAGCACCTGACAGTAGTGGGTGACTCCCTAGTTTTGTGGGACATCAATTTAGTGGTCCATAAAGACAGTGTTAGTACCCATGACAAGGTACTAATACCTTTCTAACTGGGGTTACAGGTTAGACCCCAATTAGCTCAGATTGGGGTGTGTTGGTTACATAATATCTCCCACAATTATAGTTCAGTTATTCATACTAAGTACAGTTCGGTATTTCATAATCAATATTTAGATAACAGTTAATCAGTAATCAGTATGTCTCAGCTCAGGTTTGCTTGACCAAAGCATACAAATTTCTAGTTATTAAGATAGGCAGAGTTCAATGTTTTAGATTACAAATTATCTTGGAAAATATGTTTATGATTTGTCTTGGTTTCTCCGTTTTACATGTTCATTTTTTCATACTCAATAATTATACATGGCCCTCACTTAAATTTTATAGTCCATTCAGCTTTACATGAGATTTTCATACAGCAGCCACGTGTATTGTTTCCTAGAATCAATTCTTCTTATCCTATAAAAGTAAAGATTTAAGTAACTAAGTGTAGTGATTCACTAGCTTATGAAATTATGTTTGTTACTCATGTTTTAAGATACTTCAACATTCAGTTTTATTTTAGTCTCTTGGTGAGTCTATTTGCAATTTTCATGCACGTTTTAAGATTTTGTATGAAATCAATTTTACTTATTACATTCACCCCCACTTACTCAGTACATTCCATAAGTACTTACCCACATATATGTCTATGTGCTACATTGTCTAATAATGTAGGTGCCAATTGGAGCCTACATGACATAATCAGACAGTTTACAGCTTCCAGCCAGCAGGTGATGAGTTCTCTTATTTTGGGGACTTTAATCATTTTTATTTCATATAGTATGTTGTATTTTCATTATTAATAGGTATTTATTAAGGGTAGTTGGAGGAATGTACCAACTATCTATAGACAGTATAGTAAACGCTTTATATATAGTCAGTTGGAGTCATGAAATGTAAATTTTAGTTCTCTCTTCACTTTATCAGATTGTGAACTTTATCAGTTACATACTTATTTACATTTCATTATGATTATGTTCCGCATAGCAAAATTATCTATTTAATATATTCTAAATTAGTTGCTCAGGTATCATGCTAGTTCATAGGTTAGCTTGGGATCACTTATGGTTCCAAGTACAATGTTACGACTAGGGCGTAGTCTCAGGTCATGACAGTACATAACTTATTGATTTTGCATTTAGGGTATTGGGTTGGTTCAATAACACATGATAAGCCTACAAATTTGAGTTGCCAGGGCGAACACAATCCTAGTGTTCACTTACGATTGATTTTCAACCAATTTAATACTGTTCTGTGCTCGAGATTACTAGAAACAAAGCCCCCATTATTTTTCCTTTTTTATCCCACTGACTATATTCACTGAGATATGCTAATCCATATGTTCCCTTAAGAATTGATCCCAACCTTAGTTGGTTACTATATCTTGACATCGAACGTACCATTATCTAAAAGGAAGTATTGCTCTGATATTATCAAGAAATTAGTGCCGTTGCTAGGGAAGATGGTGTTGATTTGTCAATTAAGGTTATTGTAATTTTTGGAATTTTAGTTTTTCTTTTTGTCCTCAGTTGGGAATACATGGTGTATGCCTAGAACGCGGAGAAAAGGCAATCCCTTATTCCCAGTAAATTTGAATCTAGAGAGGATCCTACAGACACCTGGTGGAATGTTTGAGCTGAAAAGAGATGATAATTCTGAAGGGATTCATGATGTTGTACCTCCACCTGATAGAGTACAAGATATTATTAACCATCAGACCGATGAGCTATTAGCTGAAGCTGAAGCTGAGAAGAGGGAAACAAAAGAAGCTCTGAGAATATAGATAGAAGTAGATCTTACTAAGTAGCGACAAGCAACAAATAGCCGAGTAGCACTCCATAGAAAATAGAACAGAGACAGAGGATTCCATGTTTAAGTAATGCCAGCATATTAGTACATGCAACCATACATAAATGATGAAAAAAATATAGGATATGCTGAGCCGACCGAGGCTGGAGCCATATCACCTCCTTTTTCCCCCTAGGCATCAAATTTGACATCACGAGTACCATGATCTAACTTCTAAATTTGAAGGGTGAGCTTGCAAGATTGCCTACCGATGAAGAAAACTTACACCTTACAAATTTCCTTGGAATTTGTAGCTTGTATACCATTCGAGGGGTAGATCAGAAAGCACTTAGACCGAGAATTTCCCTTTCTCACATATCGGAGAAGCATCTTTATGGTTGGGGGAATTGCCAAGAGGCTCTATCATGACATAGAACTAGTTACACAGAAAATTCTTAAATAGTTTGATTCCTCCATCACAGATATTGTAGCTTAAGGATGAGATCTATAATTTCAGGCAACTGCATTCACAGTACATGAATGAGGCTTGGTTCAGGTTTAAGAAGAAGATGGTCATGGTTCCTAATCATCATTGATAAGGATGACCTTATCAGAGATATTCTATAGAGCCTTGACTATCAGCTCTAGAGCCATGGTAGATATCATGTATGGAGGAATGTTTATAAGATTATAATGGGAGGCAACTTCAGAGATATTATGTCAGATCTCCTCACTAACCGAGGGTAGCAAACTCAGGAGATAAGAGGGGATATGGAACTTATGCTATTTATGCCTCCTACAATCTTAAAGCAGTTAAAGATATAGTAGTGTAAGAAACTGCATTACTAAAGATTGATTTGGGGGTACTAGCGAAATAGTTTGAAGTGGCCAGTTCTAAGAAAGTGAATGCACTAGTAGAACATGGGGAAATATCCAAAGCGTATGAATCAGAATTTAAAGTGGAAGCTAATTATGTGGATTGTCAGATGGCGAGTTTCTAAGCCTAAGGGTAAGGGAAAAAAGGTTAGAACTATTATGATAGATACTAAGACCATAGTAGAGAGTTAGATGGTGACTGGAGGAAGAAGGATAACTACATAGAGAAGGAAGATATGTACATTCCACCTAGTTGATGCAATGTAGAATCCAAAATAGAGGAGTTGCTGGCTAAGTTGGTGAAGGGTCAGGAAAATTAATAGACTAGCCTTAAGGAGATCAAAGATGATATTTCAGGATTGGCCCAAAAGGTTGAGTCACATATCGTTGTTGTCAAGAAGATGGAGCACCAGTTTGGGTAGATGTCAGCTAATCTGAACCAGAGGCAGACAGGTACCCTTGAGCAATACAATCCAAAATCAGAGAAATAATGGTCATGCACTTGATATTACCACAAGGAGTGGTATCACTAATATGGATCCCCCACTGCCTACTATAAAAGTTGTTCATGATGAGACACCTACTACTGAGTTTGAGAAGGTAATAGGTGATACCCATGTTTTTCCATGATATTAAATTAAGCACTGTATGAGAGGCAAACCATAGGCTTGTGGATGAAGTCTAAGTAACCAATATAGCCATATCATGTGGTGGGGTTAAATCAAGCACTGAGTGAGAGTAAACCCATAATATTTTATTGTTCATATTTTTGTTTTTGGGTTTTATAGCAATGTTTATAGTATTCAGGTAAGGGGACTGTGTGATCAGCCCATCATAGTCACAAGTCCTACGCGGTAAGTTGATTAACAAGTTGAAAACTTAATATTTTGAGGATGAAAAATGGGAAGTTATGGACTTTGGCACCTAATTTAACATTTGGCACCTAAAACCTAGGTTGCAAAATCATAAGTACCTAGAAAAATATCAACAAGCCAAGTCTGGGTTGCAGAAAAATAGGCCAAAACTTTTAGCCGATACTTGCGCTCAGCACCTGTGGGCCACAAGAACTACCTGTGTCCAGGACCCAACCGTGGGTACAGAGCACGGGTGCAGCGAGTAGGGTTAGTTTTGGGCCCACTTTTTTTTTAAAATTTCAAGCCCACCAACATTTAAATATGACATAAAACAACCCCACCTATATAAAAATATTCTTAACCTCATTCTAACTCATTCTAATCCTTAAAACTTCACTTTATTCTTTGAATTCATACTTCCCACTTAAACCATAAATCAACCACACACTTAAGAAAAGGCTAATGTGACACTTGTTTGAGATACCAACTTGTCCCAACATGCTAAAAACACTTTTCAACCTTGGTTTTTCTTGAGTTCTTCATTATTCTCTTTCGAATTTCTTATAAGAGGTAACTTTTTTGGCTCCTAATGGTTATGTATTGGTTTATCTACTGTTGACAAAAGTAAATGTGTATTGCATAGCAAAAGATATAGAAATTATCATGCTTGTATGAGGGAGACTTGAAATATCCTTAAATCTTAGTGTAAGACCTTGTTTTGAATTAAAACTCTAAGTTTAGGCCCTAAGCGGAAGTTGAAATACCATGAGTTAAAAATGTCATTTTCTTTGGAATTCATAATTCTTGATTAGTGTGTATAAATTGGACTTGTTGCGATCTCAAATAGGTTATAGGGATGTGGAAATTGAGGAAAAATTTGAACTTTTTGAAGCTAAATAGAAGAAGGATAGTATATCAAAGAGACAGGTAGAGTCTCTTGAGCTTAGCAGTACAGTGGAGGATTATCCAAGGAAGCATCGTATAGATACTGCAGCTGTGGTGACACACAAGTTACAAGAGGATAGACTCACTATGTTGCTCAGACAGCTGTAACCAAGTTGAGGATGAAGTCAACCAGGATATCACCACCGCATACTCCTCCACCTAATTATGATAATTTAAAGGAGGAGATAAATTTTGAGGCTACACTACAGGTTGCACATGACCCTCAATTTGAGGAGGGGTCCCAGGATTCTTTTGAGGAGGTTGAGCAGGAGTAGTCATCAGCAGTGCCACAGTCTAAGGAGGGTAATTCCACTCATTTACTCTATACTGATATACCCCAGTCTTAGGAGGGTACAATACAAGCTTCCCACGATGCACAGCCAGAGCAGGCATCTGTACCTATCTTAGTTGCACCTCTTGAGGAGGGATATTTGAGGTGGTATATGGAAGGGATACAGATGATATATAGTCAGTAAAAGCGTATATGTAATATAGGTAGGCCTACGAGATGTATATATGAGAAGTAATGGATCAACTTATCGGGGCTAGAATGGTTACCACAGTTGCTGGCAGTATTTGACATCTACCAGTTATAGTGGATGACTAGGCCACTCAGTTATTATTGTCTGACTATGGTTCATGAGTTTTATGCATCTAAAAGAGCACCATATTCCTTCCCATCCGATATCATCCAGGATTTATTAGATTTTCATAACAGCCACAGCTTGATTACATACTAGTTAGAGGGGTCAGTGTTGACATTAGAGGGAAGACTATTCATAGAGTCATGTTTGGCATAGATTATATTACTCCTACATCTACAACTGAGTGCAACCAAATATTAAGGATTGCACGAGATCATCATATTATGAGGGATACTGAGCAAAGAGCTGAGAGGCTAAAGATGGATAGGTGTATAGCTTGTTATATTTCACTATTGTATGATGATACCCTATAGATTGAGGTAAAAACTGTGATCAAAAAGGTCATGTTGACACTATAGGCTAAATTTTGGTGGTTGCTGTTTAGATACCGCCTACTACTTACTTCTTTAGATAAGACATTGACGCGGGAGGGAAATGTACTAGTTTTCTGTTTGATGACTGGTTATGATATTGATTTTGTTGCATCCTATGGTATGAGATTCATTATCAAGACATTTATGAGCTGACTAACCTGCCATTTTCTTGTATGATCCAGAGGATATATAATAAGGAAGGTATGCCTGAGTTACCAAGTATTGATGAGAGGGTTATTGTGATTGTGACTACGTAGACTGGGACCATGAAGGGTCTGGTATGTACAGACACTTCTAGGAGATGTACTCATTAGGTAGCAGTACCACAGGTCTAGTTTTGAGGGGCCAATAGTTTTTACAGAGCCTGATTAGGCAGATATAAATGATGCGGAGGTTGGTGCAGACATAGAGATAGAGGAGTAAAGAGATCCTCCAGATTTGAGTACACATATTGAGGGGATACAGGCTATTTCATATTCATCCCTATATTTGACCTCAGAGCTGGTTGGTACATCTACAGAGCCTGCTCACCCATCCACTATAGATCATGCGATAGGTATGATTACTATATCTAGTGAATTTTTGCAAAGCCTAGTAGATAGCCAGAGGGCCATAATTGCTAAGTTAAAGGTTATTGAGATCGAGATGACTACCCTCTTTGGGTAGATGAGATAAGGTGTCTGGACTAGATTTAAGCAGGATGAGGATAAATGGGAGGCTTCTCAGGGAGCCACACTATCGGCGTTGTATGTTGATTTTCAGACATAGATTGATAAGCTAGAGAGACCGGTTACATCCCAATAAATAGAGATAGGTGTGCTAGATCTGGTTCATACGAGAGAGGAATTTAATGTCCTACAAGTAGAGGACGCTCTTTTATTAAAAGTTGTATTGCAGCTACTCCCTTGAATTTACCCCCTGTAGTCTAGATATCACCTTCATATGTGCTGAGACACTTTGATTATTTGCGGAGGATGAGGAAAACGTCCTAACAGTTTGTACCAAGAGAGGCCACTTACATTATTAGATGGATCCTGGTATGACAGAGGAGGAGGCCCTTAAAAAGTCTAGACATGTTTTGTAGAGACTACATTTGTAGATAGGCAAAGGAGTGATGCTATAGCGGTAGGGGCATCATCCAGTAGTGCAACACTACCACCACTGCCTCTGCCAACTTATACGCCCCCATATGGGGATGCTCCTAACTTGGGAACCTAGTGCGTCCCAGGTATGTTCTCAATTTAATACATTCTATTTTGTTTTAACGCATTAAGGACAGTGCACAATTTTTAGTCTAGGTGGACATACCATATCGCTGTGGGTTTTCGTTGCGGTTCTTCTTTTCCTATCGGACGTGGTATAGTTGTATAACTGGCATGTCTAGGGTCATTATATGTCTTATTGTTATTTTTCATCATATTGTGATATTTTTATGTAATTAGGAGATGATAAGTATTTAGGGCAGTTGTCACATTTTGACTGATTTCTGATATCCCTAAAAAACTTGTGTGTTTTAGACCTGTGTTGATGTACACATGTATGTACATTGTGGATCTTGTTGCGTCATTAGTATTTGGGACATAATATCCATTTGCTGACAATTGCATAAATTGGATAAGTAATAGTTAGTGATTTTGACTTTGTGTCATATGTGTGTGAGATGCTACCTAGTTCCCCTTGAATGTTATTCATTACCTGCCTGGTTAGTCTTACCTAAGTTGAAGGGTAGTTGGTTAGGAAAGGATCATAGTCCATTTTTTTATTTCAGTCCACCTTAAGCCTAAATGCCTTCCATTTGTGAAATGTATACCATGATCTCTATTTTAAGCCTTACAACCTATTTTTCTTATTTTCATCATTCACCTTCCTATTTATAGTACAAGTAACCTATTTTGGCCCTATTCCTCCTTGGTCACTATGCACATCAACATAGGCAAAATGCCTAAGTTGAGGGTGACTATCATAAGGGTGCATAGTGTAAAATGGGTATGAAGAAGGGTAAAATAGAAGAAAAATAAAGTAGGGTCGGGTGTGGTAAAAAGAAAAAAAAGTGAAAAGAAAAAGGAAAAAAACTACACCCTACGTTAATGTGCAATAAAATAATTAAAGGAATAAATAAGGGTGGACTAAAAGAAAATTGACTAGTAAGTGAGACCCCAAAGTTAGTGTAGTGCCAAGGAGGCTTAGTCACTTTAAATGTCCATATGTAGAATACCATCCTTCAAGCCTATATTACAAGTCAATAAAAGTCCTATAGTGATCCTAACTTGATTATCTTAATGATAAGGTAAAGAAAATAAGGGCAAGCCTATGGTATTTGACACACATTGAATGAAACTTCTTTGTTGAGTGTGAGTGTCTCTTAACCGCCCCTACATTGACATACGTTATTTCATATGAGTAAGTGGGGCATCGTTGTTGTGAGGGCACTTGAGTGATATTGTTATTATTCACTTATTTCGGTTGTGTAATTTGTGCATATAAGTGGTTTTCTGTTGCTAATGTAATTGCCATAATTTGAACCCTTTGTGTCACATTGTTGTGCTTCATGTTCACAAACAATTGGCTTTGAAAAGAGATATAGGAAGGTATGTTATGATTTGAACTTAATGTGACAGTTGGTTGCCTTGAATATCTTAGATTCTGCTAGTTAAGCATCATTTTTGTTTTTTTATGTCTTTGTTGCCTAAGTACGTGCAAATATTTTAAGTTAAGGATGTTGGTATTTTATAGGAATATAGCACTTTCAATGCTTTAAACGAGAAAAATATGCAAGTTTCTTAGGCCTTTATGTTAGATTTGATCTATTTTGGGTATGTTGGATTTGATCTGAGGCCTACCGATGATATAAATTTGCACCTTGTAATTTTTATTGGGATCTGCACCACATATACCATTCCATGGGTAGATCAAGGAGCACTTAGACCGAGGGTATCTTTTCCCCTTCTCACTTATAAGTAAAGAATCTTTATGGTTGGGGGAATTTTGAAGAGGCTCTAACACAACTTAGAATGATTTGGGTAGAAAATTCTTATATAGGTCCTTTCCTCTATCACAGATGTAGTAGCTTAAGGATGAGATCTATAATTTCAGGTAACAGTAGTTAGAGTCCCTGTACAAAGCTTGGTTCAAGTTTAATAAGAAGCTGAGCATGGTGCCTAATCATCATTGACAGGGATGACCTTATTAGAGATATACCATAGAGCCCTGACTATCAGCTCCAGAATAATAGAAGATACCATATCTGGAGGAGTGTTTATGATATTACGATGAGAGACAACTTCAGAGATGTTATATTAAATCTCACTCACTAATGAGGGTGGCAAACTTGGGAGGCTGAGAGGGGATCTGGCACTTATGCTGTTGGTGCCTCCTGCAATCAGAAAGTAGTTGATGATATAGTAGCATAAGAAATTATGTTACTAAGGAATTATTTAGGGGTACTAGTAAAGCAGTCTGCAGCGTCTAGTTCTAAGAAAGTGAATAAAGCATTAGCACAGTGGATAAATTCCAAAGCATAGAAGTCAGAATTTAAAAAGAAAGATAATTATTTGGATCATGAGATTGCGGGTGTTTGTGCCCAAAGGCAAGGGAACCAAGGTCATAAGTATTATGATGGATACAGAGACTGTAGCATAGAGCGAGATGGTGACCGAAAGAAGAAGGATGACTATAGAGAGAAGGGAGATAGGTATATTCAACCAGGTAGAGTGATGCAAAATACATAATAGAGGAGATGCTGGATAAGTTAGAGAAAGGTTAGGAAAATTAAGAGACCACCCTTAAGGAGATTAAGGCTGATATTTTAGGATTGATCTAGAAGGTCGAGTCATATGTCACTTCTATCAAGTAGTTGGAGCACCAGTTTGGGAAGATATCAGCTACTCTAAACCAGAGGCAGGCAGGTAACCTTCCAGGCAATACAGTGCAAAATATGAGAAATGATGGTTATGTACTTTCTATTACCACAAAGAGTCATATCACTACTATGGATCCTCCACTGCCTTCTACCAAAGTTATTGATGATGAGACACTTGCTACTGAGTCGGAGAAGTTAATATGTGATATAGGTACAATTTCTAAAGAAAATAGTAAGGGTCTAGTTATTGATCCAAAAGTTAGATGAATTCCAAGACCACATCCACCTTTTCTTCTCTGACTAAGGTAGAAAAAATAGGAAGGTAAGGTCAATCGGTTAATTGAGATGCTGAGATAATTGAGCTTTAAAATACCACTTCTTGAGGCATTTGAGTAGATGCTCGAATATGGCAGGTTCATGAAATAGTTAGTCACAAGGAAAAAAGGAGTGACTTTTGAGCATATTGAGGGTGTGCACCACTGTATGCAGTCACGACTAGGTCGTCGGTGTAGAAAAAAAGTGATCCTGGAGCATTCACTATACTATGCACTATTGGGTCATTTTGATTTGCCTAAGCCTTGTGTGATTTAGGGGCCAACATTAATTTGATGTCTCTTGCCATATTAAACCAATTGGTCTTGATCCTTTCGAAACCGACTTTGATATGGCTATTGATGGCTGACTGCATAGTGAAAAAGCTTGTGGAAATCTCATTTTTTGTGATTCTTAAGGTGGATAAATTTATCTTTCCGACTGGCTTTGTCATTTTGGACCATGAGGTTGACACCGAGATGCCCATTATTTTAGGAAGACTATTCATGGCCACAGGCAGAGCTATGGTTGATATGGAAAAGGGTGAGCTGAAATTCTGAGTCAATGGTGAGGAGGTGACTTTTAACATATGAAAATGATTAAATCAACCAACCGACATAAGAGTAGTGTCGTTGATTGATTGTATTAATAACCTTAGAGGATATTTCTATGGGTATCTTGATGAATTTTGAGTAGTCAAGATACCTACGTTGTGCTGCGATATTAAATCAAGAGTTGCATGGGAGACAACCCATGGGCCTTTTGGTGCAGTCTGAGTAACCAATAAAGCCATGTCATGCCGCGACATTAAATCATATGCTGAGTAGAAGGAAACCCACAATTTTTTATCATTCATATTTTCATTGTTTTTTTATTTTTATCGGTTTTTAGTTTTCGAACCTTACCTAGAATATGGTAAACATTGCTACATTCATAAGTTTCCAGGGAAAGGACTGTGTGATCAGCCAATCATGATCACAAGTCCCATACAGTAAGTTGAGTAACAAGTTGAAAAGTTTAAATTTTGAGGATGAAAAATAGTAAGTTATGGACTTTGGCACCTAATTTTACTTCTGGGACCTAAAACCTAGGTTTCAGGTCTAGAAGTACTTGGGAAAATGTTAACACTCAAAGCCTGAGTTGCAAAAAAGTGGGCCAAAAATTTCAGCCCGGTACCTGCACCAGGTACCTGCGCCTGGCATCTGTGAGCCACAGGTACTATCTGCACCTAGGACCTGACTACGAGTACAGGGCACGGGTGGCAGTTGCAGGTAGGGTTAGTTTTGGGCCCACTTTTTATTTAAAATTTTAGGCTCATTAACATTTTAATATTACCTAAAACAGCCCCCACCTATATAAAAATATTCTTAACCTCATTCTAATTCTCAAAAGTAAACTTTTCTCTATGAATTCAAACTTTCCACTTAAAACATAAACCAACCCCGTACTTAAGACAAGGGATAATTTGACACTTATTTGAGATACCAAATTGTCCCAAAACACTAGAAATAAGTTTCAACCTTGGCTTTTCTTAAGTTCTTCATTATTCTCTTTTGGATATTTATATAAGAGTAAATTTCTTGGCTCCTAATGGTTATATATTAGTTTATCTAGTGTTAAAACAAGTTGACATATGTATTTCATTTAAAAATATATAGGTATTATTATGATTATATGAGGGAGACTTGAAATAGCCTAAAATCTTTGTGTATGGACTTGCTTTAAATTAAATTTCTCAGTTTAGGCCCTAACCGAATGTTGAACTTGAATGACTGAAAGTGATACCATGAGTTGAGCATGTTGTTTGCTTTGAAATTCATAATTCTTGATTAGTGTGTATATATTGGACTTGTTGGGATCTCACATAGGTTATAGGGATATGAAAATTGAGGAAAAATTTGAACTTTTTGAATTTTGAGTTTTTCTTCAACTTTTGCTATCCCTCACCTTTGTTGGAAACTAATAGATGGTTTTTCAGGTTCAGAATTCATGTAAATATAAGAAGGCCAATACATCTAGGAGACAAACAGAGTCTCCTTATCTTAGCAGTTCAATGGAGGAGTATATGAGGTAGCATCGTATAGATACTGTAGTTGCGGTGACAAGAAAAGTCATGAGAGCACAAAATAGCCAGGCTGCTCAGGTAGCTCTAGCCCAATGGAGGATGAATACAACTAGGATATCACCACCACATACTCCCCACCCTATTTTGATGATAATGATTATGAGGAGATAGAGTCTAAGGCTACACCATAGGCTGCACAGGACCCCCAGTCTGAGGAGGAGTCCTAGGATTCTTTTATGGAGGTTGAGTAGGAGAGGTCATCACAATACCCTATTCTGAGGAGGGTACCTCCACTCATACACAATAGAAAGATATACCCCAGTCTTAAAAGGATACAGTACAGGCTTTCCATAATGCATAGATGGAGCAGACACTTCCACCTGCCGCAGATGTACTTCTCAAGAAGGGACATCTGAGGTGTTGTGTGCAAGGGATACAAATGATATATCATCAATACAAGTGTATATGTAATAAATGCAAGCCTACGATATTTATCTATGAGGAGAGATGAATCTACTTATCAGGCTTAGAGCAGTTACCATAGTTGTGGGTAGTATTTGACATATATCAACTGGGGGTGGGCATACCCTGCCACTCTGAGTGTTTTTTATGCTTGGCCGTGCTATAGTTTTAAAACTGGCATGTCTAGGATAATTATGTCTCGTATTATGTTTTTTCTTCGTGTTGTGATGTTTTTATATAATTTGGTGATTTAAAGTATTTAGGGCAGTAGTCATATTTTGACTGATTATATTGACTCTATGTCATGTGTGTGTGATATTCTACCTAGTTCCCCTTGTATTTTAAATTCAAAACTTTCCTGATTAGTTTTGCCTAGGTTGAAGGATAGGTGGTTAGGAAAGGATCATAGGCTATATTTGATTTCAGTCCACTGTTAGCCTAAATGACCTTCCGTGTGTGAATTGTATCCCTTGATCACTATTTTGAGACATAAAGCCAATTTTTCTTATTTTCAGCATTTACCTTCCCATTTATAGTACAATTGGCTTATTTTGGCCCTGTTCCTCCTTGGACAGTATGCACCTCAACACAGAAAAATGCCTAAGTTGAGGGTTGCTATCATAGGGGTATGTAGTGAAAAAATGGTTATGAAGAAGGGTAAAATAGGAGAAAAATAAAGTAGGGCTAGTTGTGGTAAAAGAAAAAAAGTGAAAAACAAAATAATAAAATACCACACCCTACTTAAATGTGTAATAAAAGAATAAAAAGGAGAAATAAGGGTGGACTAAGAATGAAATTGGCTAGAAAGTGAGACCCTAAGGTTAGTGTAGTTCCAAGGAGGCTTAGTCCCTTTAACTGTCCATATGTAGCATACTAGCTCCTAAGCCTACATTACAAGTCGAGAAAAGTCCTTTAGTGATCCTAACTTGACAATTTGAATGATAAGGTAAAGAAAATAAGGCATGCCTATGGTATTTGACATGTATTGACTGGAATTTCTTTGTTGAGTGTGCGTGTCTCTTGACTGTCCCTGCACTAACATGCATTATTTCATATGAGTAAGTGGGGCATCCCTGTTGTGAAGACACTTGAGTCATATTGCTAGCTTTTTGCTTATTATGGGTAGTATAATTGTTACATATGAGTGGTTGTCTATTGCAAATGTAATTGCCATACTTTGATCCCTTTGTGTTACATTGTTGTGATTTATATTTTTATGAGTTGGTTTTGAAAATAGATAAAGGAGGAGACGTTATGATTTGAACTTAACGTAAAGGCTGACTACCTTTCTCTTAGTAAAGCGTAATTTTAATTTTGTTTGTGTCTTTGTCGCTTGAGGACATGCAAATGTTCTATGTTGAGGGTGTTGATGTGATATAGAAGTATAACACTTTTGATGCTTCCAAATGAGGAAAATATGTAAGTTTCTGAGCCTTTTTTGTTAGATTTGTTCTGTTTTGGGTATGTTCTGTAGAAAATTATGTTTTGGATGATAAGTTCATGAAAATAGTGAAAAACTTGTATTTACCCACTTTTAGAGCGATTATGGATGTTTGGGATATTTTTCAGCTTGATTGTGATCAATGCATGTTTGAGAGTCGAGGAAGAGCTTAAAAATTAACTCCCGACACCTACTAAGTTGACCTACAGACCATATGTAGACAAAGCGGGTGCCAAAAATCCAAAAATCCCAAGGGTTGATGTAACAACCCAAAACCGGGTCCTAAGACATCACATGGTGTTCAAGACAACAAGAAGTGTAAAGTTAACCCTGTAGGCTTGTTACATAGTCTATAACTCATATTAAAGAAATTTAATCAGATAGAAATGCTAAAATACTGAATATTATCAAAACCATTTGGATAATTAACATCGGAAGTTTGAATATAATAGCTAGTAGTCCTACAAGCCTGTACTACTAAGAAACTTGAGAGCCACTGGGACAAACCCCCAACTGAATCAGACTTAACTGAAAGCAACTACTCAAATACTATGAAAGATGGAAATTTGGATAAATGGGCCCTCGAACCATGAGGACTCACTAGCTGTTGGGATGTAGATAGAGATGCCCAAAATCACTCACGCTGCTGAGACTGAGCACCTGAACCTAATTATGAGACAATGTAGCACATAGACGTATATGTGGATCACTACTTTGAGTATGTACTGAGTATATGGAGGGTAAATGCAAAAGTAAAAGTAATATCTCAATGTTATTAAAATTTATTGAATATACATGTTGTATGTAATGACTCACATGGCTGGAATAACTAAAATTTGAAAATCAAAAATCATGAATAATAAAACATACTACGTAAATCTAGTGAGCCATCACATTTAAAGTCTAAAAGCTGAACTATTATCTATCATTCTTTTCTGTTAAACTGTAGGGAAATTCTTTCAAAAGTTGTTGTATTATTATTAGTAGTTGAAAAATTTACTCAAAAGCTATTTATTTACTTTTACTAGAAGAGAGGTTCTCTTAACCTACATAAACCATATGATCTATCATAGAGTCCAATGTCTCGTTCCCCTAAGGAAAAAACCTCACGTTGGGGAGAGGTGTCATACTGTTGCCGGGGATTATAACCTAAGCCAAGTGATCACATCTATAAATGTCATCCACATAGAAATGGGAATACTAAATCTGTATCTACATTAGCTCGTAGTTCTAGAAAAGTAGGATACGCTAAACCCACACTTTCTGCCCGGTGCTAAATACTATCCCTTTTAATCTGTATGCTCATTCTGTAGGAAATCCACTATTAAAAGTCATAATGTTTCATAATTGAAACTAACTTTGTATCTATTCATTCAAAACTGAATTTAAGCTGTAAAGTGAATTTCATATCTTAGCTAAAGATACAAAGATCAAATCTTTGTTCAAAGCTGTCAATAAACATATCATAAGATGCTTAAAAGCATAATCATTCTTTAAATAGCAACATTCAACTAGGGTTTCATAACCCATGCATCAATTTCATGTTAAATCATCATAAAGTTCATGCTTGATAGTGAAAATATTCATAATTCAACTCAAAATCTTAAAATATAGTCACATGCAAAAATTTACAAAAGTAGACATGTAATTCATCATCCAAATCAATTGAAATCTCAAAAATTTTAAATAAACAATAAATGGGTATGAACCCTAACTTGAAATTCATGTAAAATCGGGTGAATTTATAATTAAAAACTAGTTTTGGGCACAAGGATGAAAGATTTATCCTTGTTCAAAATCCCACATACCTTAATTGATGAAATTGAATAAAAAGATTGATCTTGAATTCCTAATTGTGCTTTTGAAGATGGCCTCTTGAAATTCTTGAATTAAGAATCTTTAATTTTGAGCAATCTTGGAAAAATAATGGAGGAAATTGGATTTCTTGGAGATTAAGTTTTGAGCTCTAGGGTTTTCTTGGAGAGTAAATTGATGAAAAGTGAGTAAAGAATGCTTAGAATAGGATTAATCTTGTGTTATTCACGATTTGGGGACTTGGGAAAAGACCAAACTACCCCTTAAAAATAATTTTGGAAACTAGAAATCCCGATTTGGCCACCTATCATGACGTGCTACTATCGTGGTGGCTCACTGGAAATTGACAACTGGGAACTGGAAAATCAACACGATGCGGAGCTATCATGGTAAGCTACTGAAATGCCATTTAGGCCATCACCGCGATGCGCCACCATCACAGTGAGCCACTAGAAATTGAAAATTGGGAATTGGAACTTCACCATGATGTGGGCCAATTGCGGTGGTCCACTGGAATTTGACAAATTTCATTTTGCATGTCACCGCAACGTGGTGATTCCTATTTTGGTACGCTGTCTCCACTAAAAATGCCATCAATACTAAACCGAGTATCGGATTAAGGAAAAATTGGTATCATTGGAAAGATGAGTCAATTATCTAAACATTGCTGGGTCTCGAGCTTGAAAATTCTACATATACCAAGAGTTATTCATTTTTGAAACTAATCCTTAACATTTTAGGGGCTAAATTTAGCTAGAAAAAGTACGAGGTATTACATTACTCCCCCTTATGAACATTCATCCATGAATGAGACTAGTTGAGATGAAAATACTGAGGAACTAAGGCTATATGCAAGCATGCACAAGTGAAACAAGCTATATGATTAAATCTAAAATATACTGAGCGACTGAGCTAGTCTGCTAGTTCATGAATTTGCATAAAGAAATCTATATGGCTGAATCTAAGACTGGAAAAGAACTGAATTAGGAAATATTATTACCTTTTGTTGAATCTAAATTTGTGGAGAAGAGATGGGGATACATGGAACGCATGTCTGCTTCTATTTCCAAAGTAGCGCCCTGAACGGAATGGTTTCTCCACAGAACTTTGACCAAGGGAACTTCTTTGTTTCTTAGTCTATAAATCTGATGATCAAGGATCTCTACTGGAACTTCTTCATATGAGAGGATATTCTGAATATCTATGATTTCTAGAGGAACTACTGCAGCTGAATCATCCATGGACTTTTTCAATAAGGATACATAGAACACCGAATGAACTGAGGACAAGTCTGCAGGTAGCTCAAGCTCATACGCTACCTTCCCAACACAATTCAAAATTATGTAGGGGCGTACATATCGGGGACTAACCTTTCCCTTTTTGCCAAATATTTTCACCCCCTTCATGGGTGAAACTTTGAAATCCACAAGGTCATCTACTTCAAACTCAATATCTCTCATTCTCACGTATGCATATGATTTCTGACGACTCTTAGCTACTTTCAATATTTCTCGAATCAACTAAACTTTCTCTATCACTTCAAACAACATATCTGGTCCAATTAGAGCGACCTCACCTATTTTGAACCAACCTACTGGAAATCTACATCTCTGCCCATAAAGAGCCTCAAATAGGGCCATCTGGAAGCTATCATGGCAACTGTTATTATAGGCAAACTCAATCAACTAAAAATGCTCGTCCCAACTACCTTTGAAATCGAGAACACAAGCCCTCAACATATCTTATATGGTTTGAATGTTCCTCTCAACCTGACCATCTATCTGTAGATGAAAGGTTGAACTGAGATGAACTTGGGTACCAAGACCCTTCTGAATATCTTTCCAAAACTGAGAGGTAAACTGAGTACCCTATCTAAGATGATGGACAAAGGAACTCCATGCAATCTTATTAACTCTCTGATATACAACTTCGCATAATATTTATCTATGTAGGATGTGTGAACTGGCAAGAAATGAGTTGATTTAGTCAATATGTCTACTATTACCCAAATCAAATCATCCTAGCGACGCGAATGGGGTAATCTGGTCACAAAGTCCATATTCACCTCTTCCAACTTTTAAGTGGGAATACCAAACTCCTGTAACGTGCCACCAGGTCTTTGGTACTCTACTTTAAGCTGTTGACAAACTGAACACTTACCTATAAACTCTACAATATCCTTTTTCATACCACTCCACCAATAGACTTCCCACAGATTACAGTACATATTGGTGGCTCCCGAATGGATGAAATAATGCACACCATGCATTTCTTCCATAATTCGCTGCCTTAGATCATCAACACATAGCACAAAAAATTTAATTTGGCATCCCAACACTCCATCTCCCCCTTGGGAGAAAACTTTTACCTTTTAGTCTTTAACTGAACCCTTCAGTTTGACCAAACTAGGATCCCTATCCTGTTTCTCTTTCACTTCAGAAACTAGAGAAGATTCTTAACTACTCTGAACCAAAACATTCCATTCAGCTGAGTCAACCAACCTCACACCCAATCTAGCTAACCGGTGAACTTTCAGAACTATTTCTTTCTTAATATTTTCCATGTGAGCAAAATTGGCCATAAATAATATACTAAGGGCATCTGCTACTACATTGTCCTTTACGGATGATACAACACACTCATATCATAATCCTTCAATAATTCTAATCACCTTATCTGACTAAGATTTAACTCCCTCTGAGTTAACACATATTGCAAACTTTTGTGATTCGTAAATACATCAATGTGCACCCTATAAATATAATGCCTCCAGATTTTCAATGCTGACACAACAAAGCTAACATAAAATCATGGGTAGGGTAGTTATTTTTGTAAGGCTTAAGCTATCTAGAGGAATAGGCTATAACTTTACCTCTCTGTATTAACACACAACCCAAAAAGACTCTATAGGCATCATAGTATACAACAAATCCATTTGTACCAAGAAGTAGTGCTAAAACTAGGGCTGAAGTAAGTCGAGTCTTCAACTCTTGAAAACCCTTCTCACAAGAATTTGACCACTAAAACTTAACTTTCTTCTAAGTCAATTTGGTCATAGGAGACGCAATGGAAGAAAACCCCAAAACAAACCCTCTATAATATCCAGTTAAACCTAAGAAACTTCTAATATTTGATGGAGAAATAGATCTAGGCCAATTCCTCACTTCTTTAGTCTTTTATGGGTCAACACTAATGCCATTACTGGAAACAATATGACCGAGAAAAGCTACTCATCTTATCCAAAAGTCACATTTGTTGAATTTGGTGAACAACTGGTGATCTCTAAGAGTTTGCAGCATAATTCTAAGATGGTCTGCATGATCATCCTTACTACGAAAATAGACAAGGATATCATCAATAAATACTATAAAAAACATATAGAGGAACAGTTTAAATAGATGGTTCATTAAGTTCATAAAGGCTGCTAGGGTGTTTGTTAGCCCGAAGGACATAACTAGAAACTCCAAATGACCATAACGTGTTTTGACAGCTGTCTTTAGAATATCAAACTCCCTTACTCTAAGCTGATAATAGCCGAATCTAAGGTCTATATTTGAGAAGTAATTTGCACCTAGGAGTTGATCGAATAAATCATCAATTCTAGGAAGAGGGTATTTATTTTTGACTGTGACTTTATTTAGCTGACGATAGTCGATGCACATTCACAAAGAACAATTTTTTTATCGCACGAATAGGACAAGAGTGCCCTATGGAGAAATACTTGGGCATATGAAACCTTTGTCTAAGTGATCTTTGAATTTCTCTTTCAACTCTTTAAGTTCGACAGGAGCCATATGATATGGGGGAATGGATATAGGTTGAGTATCAGAGAGAAGGTCAATACTAAATTTTATTTCCTTATCGGGAGGTAACCCTACCAAATCTTTGGGAAAGACATCAGGAAACTCGTTGACTACACTGACAGACTGAATTGTTGGAGTCTCAAACTTAGTATCTTTGACTCAAACTAAATGATAAATACACCCTTTAGATATCAACTTTCTAGCTTTAATGTAGGATATGAAATTACTCTTAGGAGATACTAAATTCCTTCCCACTCAAAGATGGGCTCGTCAGGAAATAAAAACTTCACCACTCGGGTGCGGAAATATATGAATACATAACAAGAAAGGAGCCAATCCATACCAAAATAAGGTCAACGTCGACTATGTCTAACTCTATTACATCGGCTAATATGATTTTATCAAGGAGAGTGATAGGATACCTTTTATAGATCTGTTTGGAAACAACAGACTCACCCACTGGGGTAGAAACCAAGAAGGGCTCACGGATCTTTTCAGGACCTAATTTAAAATTTATTATAACTAATGGGGTCACATAAGAGAAACTCGACCCAGGGTTCAACAACACATAAACATCAAGATGAAAGACACAAAGCATACCGGTATCAATATTTGGGGAGCTCTCCTGCTCCTGATGGGATGGTAAAGCATAGAACTGATTCTGGGGCTGATCGCCACCAATACTATATGTTATACCCCAAGGAGGGATTGGGCAAGCTATGAGAGCTGATGCACTAGTAACCTAAGTCTGGGGACGAACATCCCTGCTTTCTTGCTTAGCATACGGGCACTCCTTTATAGCGTGGCCCTACTAACCACATCCAAAGCAACCTTTCTGACCCAGCAAGCACTCACCAGGATGCTTCTTACCATATCTAGTACATGAAGGATAACTAGGCCTTTCACCCACACTATTTTAAGATCCAGACATTAAAGTATTACCCTACTATTCCTGCTAGGTTCTAGGTATGGGGGAACTACCTAAAGATGGCATTAGCAAAAGAAAATGACTCTAAAACTGCAAATAATTTCTCCCTGCAGAGCTTGACTGACCATACTCAAATTGCCTAATCCTTGACTTCTTATTACTTCTCTCTCTCCCCTTCAACTTTTCTGCCTTAATCTATTGGGCATGAGTTATCAACCTAACAAGATCTATGTATCCATTAAGAATGGTAGTCCTACACTCCTTGACTACCAATCCAGACACTCCAGTAACAAACTTACTCATACTAGATCTAGTGTCATCTATCAACTCAGGAGCAGACTTAGATTACTAGTTGAACTTAAGACAGTACTCCTTAACTATCATTGAGACCTACCTCAGGTTCATGAACTCAATCTTTCATACCCACAACTCACGTGGAAAGAACCTTTCTAGAAAAAGCATTCTGAAACACTCACCTACCTATGGGAGCGGCATTTTCACCCCTACCTTTCTTCCACATAACAACCTAATCATAAGCAACATCCTTCAGCCCATAAGAAACCACTTTTACACTCTCCTCTTTAGTAATACACATAACTTAGGTAATCTTCTTCACCTCATCAAGATACAACTATGGATCCTCATGATCTTGGGCGTATTTATATGTC
Organism: Capsicum annuum; assembly: GCF_002878395.1. NCBI lineage: Eukaryota > Viridiplantae > Streptophyta > Magnoliopsida > Solanales > Solanaceae > Capsicum > Capsicum annuum. The sequence continues at coordinate 24,481,566 of NC_061119.1, forward strand.
TAAACACTGCTATTTACCCATATTTGGACTTGTTTTGAGAATAAAAATTGTGCTAATTATATTGAATTTTGAGTTAATTATATTTCGTGGCTAACCGATGTGATTAGAGATACAGGATAAATTTTCCATGGATTTGGAAGAAAATTGGATACGCATCATGAAGATGCGAAAGACCATGTGGATCAAAGTAAAAAACATATATAGATACATGAGAGAAAAGAAAAAATAAAAGAACTAAGGATTGACGAAAACAAAGAAATGAACTGGAGAAAAATTACAGTGACGCGACTCTATCTCAATGCATCACATCTACTAGAAATATGTATGCCTTAGCCAAAATTTGAAGAACAATTTCCAGTGCATCAACTCTATGTCAATGTATCATGTTGATGCATAAGCTCTGTGCCTTAGAAAATTCTTCTACTGCAACTTCCAATGCATCAATGAGTTGTTAACGAATCACGTTGATGCTTAAAGTTTTGATACTTAACCAAATTTTGAGGAGAAAATTTCAGTGACAAGACGTGATGTCAACGTGTCACGTAGTGTGGTAAAGAACTTGACTTAGTCTACTTTTTAAAGATTAATTCTAGTGTGGCAATGCGATGTTCATGCTATGCGTTGGTTATGGCAACGCGATTAGCGACGCGTCGCATCATGGCTTCAGACCTGGTGAAATATCCCCAAGTATAAAAGGAACACATGAACATAATTCCAAGGACTTTTTGATAAGCGTAGCAGCGGTGAAAAAGCATAGAATTCTTACTTTTAGGGTTCTTATTTTTTTTTGAACTTCTTTACCACAAGACTAATTTTGGGTATGATTAATTACTTGTTTTTGATGTTTAATTCACACATGAGTGGCTAAACACCCTTGTTCTGGGGTTGAGGTCAAGTATATGATTACTCTTTGATATTCTTTTTAGTAGTTTCTTTTTGGATTATCACCGGGGTTGTTCTTAATTTCTTGAGCTTACTATTTTAATGCTTGGCCGCCATTAGAATAAATTTATATTTCTATGTGAATTTGGGAGGAGAATCATAGATTATAATGAGGAAACTAAGGGGCAAGGTTTTTATTTTTTATAAAATAAGGGGTTTGAATTAGCATCTAGGATAGAGATATACCTAGAAACCTTGTTTGATTCCATTGCAAGAATATTACTTAATGAATCTAGAAGAATTGTTGTATCTCTGTGGGAGTTATAGCTGCAATATTCAATAGATATAATATTTTAGGTAGGGAGATCAAGATTGTTGCCTAAACCTTGCGAGCCAACTACCCGATATCTAATTAGACTGCTATAAGAATAGAGATTTGTATGATTGTTTGAGAAGCCTCAACCCTGTAATTCTTATCATAACTGTTTACAACCATTGCTTGCTTTGCTCTAGTCATAACATTTTATTTCTTGTTTGTTAATTTACATTTTTATTCTTAATTTCAAAATCATCTTGATACTATACAACACCTAATACTCGTTGTCTGAAACTAAAAGTTGGTTAAATTTCTAGTTGCTTAGTCCTCATGGGAACGATATCTGATTGTCTAAATCACTATATTACTTGTATGATCACATGCACTTGTGTGTGCGTCTAAGTTGCAATAAGTTTTTTGTGCTATTTCCGGGGACTAATATAATTAGTAAATTGCTAAATTTTTGGTTTTTTATATTAAGTTTAGGTGTTAACAACTTGATATTAGTGGCTGAATATATGTAGGTTTAGCTGAATCTAGGACTAGCAAGAGATAAAGAACTGGTAGAGCCTTTTGCAGAACCAGAACAGATCTTTCAACAAAGGAGAAGAATGGCTGAACAAAGAAATGAACCAGTTGATCCAAATGCTGTGAATGTTCCACCTCCTATCATTCCTATTATTCCTATTATTCCTGGTCAACCAGCTGCTAACCTAATCATGGGGTTGAAATCCCACTCACGAACCATTTAACGAGAAGTATTCTAAAGTTTGAACCAGGAGGTCAATTTTAATTGAAGCAGAATATGGTACAATTTCTGAATTTAGCGGGACAATTTCATGACCTTTCACATATAGATCCACAGCAGCATATATAGACCTTCTTGGAAATTAGCGATACATACAGTTCTGAAGGGGTGAATCCATCTTATTTCTGGTTAACACTCTTGCACTTTTTTCTAATGGGGCAAGCAAAAAGGTAGTTACATCTGAACCACCACTCTCCATCACTATATAGAAAGATCTAGCACAGAAATTCCTTATTTGATTCTTTCCATCTGGGAAGACTTCACACTTGAGAAGTGAGATCTTGAGTTTTAGATAGAAAGAAAGAGAGAATCTCTACCAAGCTTGGGAGAGATTTAAAGGTATGCTAAAAAATTTCCCTTACCATCATCAGTCCAACGATGTTTTGTGCATACTTTCAATGAGGGATTGGAGCCAAACATGAAGATTCTCTTGGATTCAGCAACTGGTGGATAGGTTCCTGAGAAGACATACGTAGAATTGTACACACTGCTGAATCGGATTTCACAAGGGAACCATTACTGGCATGTAGACTCGAGAAGTACTTCTAAAAAGGTTGCAGAGGTATTGGAGGTAGATCAGTTCACTACATTATAGGCACAGATCATAGCCATGTAAAATTATATGATTACTCATCTTAATAACATAAAGTTGGGTGCTACACACCCATCAGCCACATCGAATGTAGTTCAACAGGTGAATTCTTGGTGTGAGGTTTGCAAAAGTGGTGAGCACACAACAGATGCATGTTCTATTAATCCAAATTCTATTAACTATATGGGAAATGAGAATTGGTAGGGACAATAAAATTTTAGTAACACTTATAATCCCAACTGGAGAAACCATCCCAATTTCTCGTGGTATAGAAATCACGCTCAGATTGTAAATCAATATAAGGGACCAGTGCAACCAAATCCACAGCCAGCTCAAAACACTCAGATGACTACTCAATATAGAAATATGGAGGAATTGATGAAGCATGTTATGGCTAAACAAGCATAATTTGCATAAGAAATAAAACTCAACAAGTACAGTTTGTAGTTGAGTTGAAGAGTCAACAATTGCTTATAAGAAATCTAGAGTTACAATTGGGTAATATTGTAGGAGCATAAAATACAAGGTCTCAAGGAGCATTACCTAGCGATACAGAGGCTAATCCTAAGTAGGTGAATGCTGTTACAACAAGGAGTGGATTGCAAATGAAGGAGATAATTCAGGAGCAGGGAAATCCCATAGTTAGTGAGGAAAATTCTAAAGATAATGCAGAGAAGGAAGTCAAGGAAAAAGCAGTGAGTGATGAAGTTCATGTGGAGAAGAAGAATCTCCCCTTACCCTTTCCTAAAAGGACAAAGAAGTATCTAAGAGGAGGCGAGTTACAAGAAGTTCTTAGATCTTTTAAAGCAGGTTCAAGTGAATCTTTCTCTTGTTGACATTCTGCAAAGTGTGCCAAAATATGCAAAATATTTGAAGGATATAGTTTCAAATAAGAACCGGTTGATCGAGTATTTTACAGTTACACTTACTCAAGAGTACACGTCCAAGATTCAAAATAAATTGCCCACAAAGATTAAGGATCTAGGTAGCTTTACCATGCAGATTACCATTAGACAGACCATTAGTCCACAAGATTGTGTGACTTGGGATCTAGCATAAATCTTATGCCCACATCGTGGCACCGAAAGATGGGTGTTGGGAGTCCCAAACCCACTACTATTATTTTATAGTTGGCAGATCAATCACTTGCTAGGCTGGATGGTATTATTGAAGATGTGTTGGTACAAGTAGGATCTTTAATCTTTTTGGTGGATTTTGTAATTCTTGACTTTGAGGCAGATCCTGTGGTTTCATTTATTTTGGGACGACCCTTCTCAGTAATAGAATATTCACTAATTGATATAGTAGCTGGGAAAATTACAATGCAAGTGTATGATAAAGTAGATGTGTTTGATATGTACAAGGAATTGAAATTGCCAACTATATATGAGGAGTTGTTATCTATATCGATTATTGATCTTGCTTTGAATTGGAATTTGCTGTTGTCTGATGATCCATTAGAGCGAGCTTTGATGGGTCAAGATTTTATAGAGATATGAAAGCATTGAAATTGGTCCAGGTTATCAATTCCGCAGTGATTGAGATGAACCAAGTGCCTTTCGAACTATTGAATAAGCCAATTAGTCTATTTCCCACGCCTTCAGTTGAAGAAGCTCCTAACCTGGAGATTAAGGTTCTTCCTCCACACTTACAATATGTTTTTCTTAGTGATCAAGATATTTTTCCTATTATTTTGTCTATAGGGTTATCAGATGTACAGATAAAGAAAGCTATAACAGTTCTAAAGAGGAGAAGAACGGCGATTGGTTGATAGATATTTAATATTACAAGAATCAATCCAACATTTTGCATGCATAACATCTACATAAAAGAGGGTTACAGACTAGAGTGCAGCAATAAAGAAGGTTGAATCCTATGATGAAAGAGGTGGTCAGAAAGGAAGTGATCAAGTGGTTAGATTATGGTATTGTCTACCCGATTTCTGATAGCAAATGGGTAACTTTGGTGTACTGTGTACGAAAGAAAAGAGGGATGACCATGGTAACGAATGATGATAATGAATTGATCACCACACGTATGATGACTGGTTGGATGATATATATTGATTATCGGATGTTGAATGAAGCAACTGATAAAGATCACTATCAAATTCTTTTCATTGACCAAATACTGGATAGATTGGTGGGACAATAGTATTATTGTTTTTTGGATGGGTACTCCGGCTACAATCAGATAATCATAGCACCGAAATACCAGGAAAGGACCACTTTCAATTGTCCTTATGACACATATGTGTTAAGATGTATGCCCTTCGGCCTATGCAATGCACCTACTACATTTCAGAGATATATGATGGCTATATTCTCCGACATGGTTGAAGACTTTGTGGAGGTATTCATGGATGATTTCTCTATGTACAGTAATTCTTTTGAAAAGTCATTACAGAATCTTAACAGAGTTCTAGCTCGATGCGAAGAGACAAACTTGGTGCTAAATTGGGAAAAATGCCACTTTATGGTTAATAAAGAATTTTCCTAGGCCATAAAGTGTCATGTAAAGGACTCGAGGTAGATAAGAAAAAGGTAGAAGTGATTGAAAAATTGCCATACCCAGTCACAGTCAAAAGAGTGTAGAGTTTTTTGGGACATGCAGGTTTCTATAGGCAGTTCATTCAAGATTTCTCAGGAATTGCAAGCCCCATGTGCAAATTATTGGAGAAATAAGCCAAATTTGAGTTTGGGCCTGATTGCAAAGAAGCCTTTGAAAAATGAAAGAAGAAGTTGACTGATTTCACCAGATTGGGAGTTACCATTTGAGCTGATGTGTGATGCTAGTAACGTTACTATAGGAGCGATTTTGGGTCACATAAGAGATAAGGTATTTTGCTTGATCTACTATGCTAACAAATTATTGAATGATGCTCAAGTTATTTATTCAATTACAGAGAAAGAGATGCTGGCAGTGGTGTACATATTCGACAAGTTTAGATCTTACTTAGTTGGTACTAAGGTCATTGTTCATACAGATCATGCTACAATTAAGTATCTTATGAACAAGAAGGATGTAAAGCCTCAATTGATTAGGTGGATTCTGCAACTCCAAGAATTTAACCTTGAGGTGCGAGATAGAAAAGGAGCTAAAAATAAAGTTGCTGACCACTTGTCACGGTTGGAAAGTCAAAACCATATTGTTGATGACTCTCTTAGTATTAAGAAAGAGTTTCCTGATGAAAAATTGTTGTCTTTAGATGCAGTTGAGTTCCCATGGTATGCTGATATTGTGAATTTGATTGCTTGTAAGGTGTACCCTTCCGATGCCGCCATACAACAAAGGAAGAAATTGCTCCATGATTCATGTGCCTATATTTGGGATGAACCATATCTCTTTAAGTAGGGTCCAGACGGAGTTATTCGTAGGTGTATCCTCGAGGCTGAATTTTCAAAGGTGATTGAATATTTCCACTCATATCCTTATGGTGGACACCATAGGGGTGAGAGGACTGCTAGAAAAGTTCTGCAATCAGGTTTTTTCTGGCCTACGCTGTTTAGGGACGCAATTGCTTTTATGAAAAATTGTGATCAATGTCAAAGGTTGGGTACTATATCTAGGCGTCATGAGATACCCCTCAACAATATTTTAGAATTTGAATTCCTTGATGTTTAGGGGATCAATTTCATAGAACCATTCCCTCCTTCAAAAGGCAATCTATACATTCTTGTAGTGGTTGACTACGTCTCTATATTGGTGGAAGTTGTGTCTAGTTCGACTAATTATGAAAGGGTGGTGCTGAAATTTGTGAAGAAGAACATATTTTCCAGATTTTGTACACCTAAAGCGATAATTAGTAAAGGAGGTACGAATTTTATCAACACTTGGTTCAAAAATCTTCTTGCTAAATATGGTGTTAGGAAGAAGGTTGCTACTACGTACCATCCCCAAACTAGTGGTCAAGTTAAGGTATCCAACTAAGAGATTAAGCAGATACTTCAAAAAACAGTGAATGGGCAGAGAAAAGATTGGGTTGAGAAATTAAATGATGCACTTTAGGCTTACAAAACAGCGTACAAGATGCCCACTGGGACGTCACCATATCGCTTGGTTTATGGTAAAGCATGCCATTTGCCTGTGGAGCTAGAATATTAAGAATATTGGGCTGCGAAAAAAATGAATCTTGAGATGACTGCTATGGGGGAGAAACAGTTATTGTAGCTGAATGAGCTTGATGAGTTTAGGCTTCATGCCTACGAAAATGCCAAACTATACAAGGAGAAGACCAAGAGATGGCATGATAAACAAATTCAAGAGAGAGTATTTGAACTTGGATAACTTGTTTTATTGTTCAATTCAAGGGTTAAGTTATTCCTGGGTAAATTGCGATCGAAATGGTCTGGACCTTTTGAGATGGTGCGAATGACACCTTATGGAGCTGTAGAGTTGTGGAATAAAGAGAAGACGACAAAGTTCCTGGTGAATGGACAACATGCAAAAAATTATTGGGCAGATCATCTGAATAATCACAAGGAGTCCATCACCTTTGATGAGGGGTAGAACTGAGATAAGTCATGCCACGACGTAAGATAAAGCTCTGTACGGAAGGAAACCCACAAATGTTATGTAATAGGTAGTTTAATTTTTAGTAGTTCAAGAATAAAAAAATACAATAAGATGAGTTATGCCACAACAAAAAATAAGGCATTTAGTGGAAGGCAACCCACTTTTACTTACATTATTTTGTTGTTTTTGACTGATGTACAAAAATGAGAACCTTAGTGGAGAAAGAGAACATGAAAAGGTGATGAACATAGGCCTTTGAGTAAGTAAATAAGTGATACATGGTAATAAAAAGGTAAGGGGTAAGAAAAGATGTATTAAAATATGGGAAATTTAGCCTTAGAAAATTACTTAGAGGAAATTTTCAGTTAATCGACGCTATCTTGGCGCGTCGTGTCGAGGTGTATAAATTCCATACTTAGCAAATTTTTCTAAAGCTATTTCTAGTAAACCGACGTGATTTTGATGTGTCACGTCAGTCCTATCAATATGGTAAGCCTCGTGCCACGTCATTTGGCATGCAGGCAACACTTGAACTAATTTTTTAATGCTACTTCCAAAGAAGCGAAGCGAACATGATGCGTCGCATCAATTCTGCAATGTGATACATGACGCGTTGTGTTGACTGTTAAATTCTGGGTGACCTCTATATATATGACTTTAACCTATTCAGCCATTTACCCTAACCCTAAGCACCGCCGCCACCCCATTTTTCTCTCAAGTAAAAAAAATCCCCCCCCCCCCCATTTTTCTTCATCAAGTCAAAGGTAAGTCATATATTATTTTAATTTCTTTACTCAAAGTTGCTTTGGATGATAAATAATACTTAGAATGCTAAATAGTTAGTGATAAAGGGCATGGCTTTGTTTTGATTAGTGGACTTGAGATGATAAAAGGCATGTTTAGGTGAATTAGTTACAAGTGATTTTGTTAATTTGGGGATTTTTGTTGAACTTATTTTGTTAATCTTGAATGGTGGGTTATTGAATTTTTTTTTACTACTCTTAGTTCTTGTGTTGTATTTGCATAAATGAATTTAAGCTATGGAGAGTTTGATTTGTTTATGTGCTTATTGAATTGATGAATTGCACTTTCAATTTGACTTAGTTTCCGAATAAATAAGTTAATTTACTGAATCATGGGGAAATTTCAAAAATATTTGAATGATGATGTTCAATATGTGATGTAAATTAAGTGTGGGTGAATACCTATGACACAATACCTTAGTGGTAGCTATGAGGGACTGAAGTTAGTGTGGTGAAGAGAGGTCATGTAATCATAAGTGGAGGTGTTTATGAGAAAAATTATTCATTCATTAGTCCTTGAGCTGAGATTGTGAATAATGCCAACTTTGAAATGCCTTTGTGTGTTTATGCTGAATAACCGATGCTTGGACTTGTAAAATAAAAAAGGGGAAGTTTGAGTACCCTAGTGCATTCAGATACAAAACTGTGCTAGCAACTAAGTGTAGGGTAAAATTCACACTTAGTGGTGGCTAATTTTTAAGGTGCATGTTTTATATTTTTTTGGACTGTTATATTTAATAGATACAATGTTGAGCATCCATCAATAACGAATCAAGGAAAAGAGTGTAGCTGGACCATCTGAGCCCAGACAAAAGAGGATCCATGATACTGACCGGGTGCCTGCAGCCCCACATGTTCCTAGGGGTCAAAAGAGGTTCAGAACTAAGGCTGCAGGTGCTGTAGGACGAAAGTGATACTCTTAACACAAAGAGTAAAATATTCAGCCGAGCAATTTATCAATAGGGTAATCTTGATGAAATAATATCTATCTATGGTGAGAAAAATAGAGGACCACCACATGAATTTTCTCTTTGAGCAGCCGAGTGCAAACAATTTAAGCTTAGTTCGGAAATTCTATGCAAATTGGAGCCCAAAACATTTTGAGGTTGAGGTACGTGGTCATGTGATAACTTTCACTATGAATACTGTTAATGAGTTACTAGGTGCACCCTTTGCTGATCCTGTGCCACTGAAGAGAATGATCATTGATCCTCCATATCAGCATATCCATCATCTCCTATACGACACTCGATCTACGGTGAGGTGAATTCACCATAAAGAGAGAGGTACACATGTATCACTTCCATTTGATCATCTGAATAGAAAGGCACGTTTATGGGACAAAATTATCTATGCCTATCTTATGCATGGGAAACATATGACGGAGGTAGCCCATGATAGGGTATCTCTTATTTACGCCTTGATGTGTGATGATGTGGATGTGAATATGGGTGCCATTATTTTTTTTGGTGATGAGGAAGGCTTGATTATTAGAGGGTCAAAAATATGGGTTTGGTGGAATGCTTACTAGATTTTTGAGGCAACAAGGTGTGCCAGAGGAGTAGGCAGATTGTTTACCGTCTTTTGGTTATAGGCCACTTGATATTTCTTGCACCAAGGGTCCAGCTCCTCATGGTATGAATTTGACTATGCCCGAGCATAATGGTTGCACTGATGAGATCACAGCCTATATGTATGGGCTTACAATGCTGCAGTTGAGGACTGGGGGTGTCCAGCTACCCAATAGGAGATATGTACGGTGGAGCTTGACTACCCTCTAGGACCTCATTCTCAAACTTTGCTGCACATTGGCCCTGACTTTGATGAGCCCGTTGATAATGAAGTCCCCATAGATAAGGAGAGGTGCATGGCTTATTCTGATGATAAGAACGAAGAAGAGAATCATTCTGTTGATGGTGACTTAGGTGACGACTTTTGTGATGATGCTGATGCTGATGATGTGATGGCCATGGTGACATTTAACTGAGTGGGGAGTACGACGACATCCTAACTTGTGCTTATTGCTAGCACTGGGATAGTGCTATGTTTAAGTGTGGGGTGGTTGGTCGTTGATCTTTTTCATCTTTATCTCTTTTATTTATTTCTGTTTTTCTATTTTTATGATTTGTGGGTTGTAAGTTGACAATATTGCCCTTTTTGGCAAGATAATTGCCCTCTTTGGCACATTTAGTTTAAAAGTGTTTGCTTAATTTACAGTATTCTATTTTCACCCTTTATGGTACAATCTTAGATTACAAGTATTATGTGTGCCCTTTTTGGTAATTCTCGTTATGCAACATCTTAGTTAGTTGCCTTCCCATATGATGGATGGATGACGAGCGTCTTAAGGAGAATGCGTCTTTAGAAGCTGAGAAAATGATAGAACCCTGATTAGGACCTTTAAAAAATGCAGTGTGTATGAAATTTTCTTGGAACAAAATTAGATGTTCTTTTAGATGATTAATACCAACAAGTATAGTTTGGTTTGATTGACTTAATGATGAATTAGATAAACTATAATATTAGAAACTGCAAGGATCCAACTTTTTTCTAAGCATGCACCGAGTGGGTGAGTATTTGTTTATATTCTACATGTATAGGAATGACTAGAACTTGCCTGATGCATTTACAAAGCCAAATAAAAGGGTGTTAGGCCTAGGAAGTGATTTAGTCATTTCTTTGTTAATAGAACTATAAAGACTTTATTTACCTACCCTTATGCATGACCTTAGTTAAGACCCATTGAGCCTATAGCCTGATTTCTTTGGTAGCCTTATATGTATTCGAATCCTTTCTTTGATAAACCTTAATTTGATCCATAGTTCTTAAGTGATTTAATACAAATAATGGAATATGGTGGAATGTGAAGTACAAAGAAAGAAAAAGGTAAAAGTGAAGCCCTAGAGAAGTATTCTGTGTATTTAATTGTGATGGTTAGGAGTTAGAAAATAATATGTGATGAAAATTTCAATTATTGTTACCGGTTATTGCGTTACAATGAACTTGTTTTGGTCCTGGTCCATTAAGGACAATGTGCACCTCAACTAACACAAATTTCTTAGGTTGAGGGAGGCTACTATAGGGTTGCGTAACGAGAATTGGGGTTTAAAGACAACAACAAAAACAACCCAGTATATTCCCACACAGTGAGGTCTGGGGAGGGTGAAATGTACGCAATCCATACCGCTACCTCCAAAGAAGTAAAGAGGCTATTTCCGATAGACCCCCGGCTCAAGAGAGAGAATTGGGATTTAAAGAAAAATTGAAATTTGAATGATGATGTAAAAATAAAAATACTCCTACCGTAGTTATTTAATATGCTTAGAAAGATTGGGGTGAAACAACGGATGTGTAAAGATAATGAAACGAAAAGTTGGGTTGACAAAATGTGATTTTGATTGAATGTGGTTATGTATTAAAGTACCTAGCGAGATTAGTCACTATTTCTAAAATAGTTCCTACCTTTCCATTAGCCTGCATTACAACCATAAAATGACCTATTTGATCCTCCATTTCAACATCCAACTATTAGTGGAGTAATACACTAAGGGCAAGCCTATGGTTCATTACCTATTATGTATGAATCTTTGTGAGAGCGAGTGGTTGAAAATTGATTTTCCCCTTATTATAAATAGTGAAAAAATTGTGAGAGATATGGGGAAAACTTTCTTGTTATGAGTGTGCATGCAGATGAAAGTCCAGATTACTTATTGAGTTTCCTAATTACGTGCTTATAATAAGTTTGCCAATGAATTAAATGTCATTGTTAGGATGATAAAGTGTGAAATAAAGTGTTCATGTGGCCAACACTAGCATGAATCTTACGTTGCAATTAGAATGTTTAATGATGGTGCTTCTTGAAGTTGTTCGAGGATGAACAGAGTTTAAGTGTGGGGTCGTGATCTTAGGCATATTTATATGTCCAAACACTGCAATTTACCCATATTTGGACTTGTTTTGAGAACAAAAATTTTCCTAATTATATTGAATTTTGAGTTAAATTATGTTTCATGGCTAACCAATGTGATTAGAGATACAAGGTAAATTTCCCATGGATTTGGAAGAAAATTGGATACACATCATGAAGATGCGAAAGACCATGTGGATCAAAGTCAAAAACATATGGAGATGCACGAGAGTAAGGAGAAAAGAAAAAAGTTGGGATTAACGAAAAGAAAGAAACGAACTGGAGAAAAATTACAGTGATACGACGCTATCTCAATGGGTCGCGTCGACTTTCAAAATGTGTGCCTTAGCCAAAATTTGAAGAAAAATTTCAAGTGCATCGATGCGGTGTCCACGCGTCACGTTGATGCATAAGTTCTGTTCCTTAGAATTTTTTTCTGCAACTTCCAGTGCATCGATGCGATGTCAATACATTGCATCGATGCTTAAAGTTTTGACACTTAGCAAAATTTTGAGGAGCAAGTTCCAGTGACACAATTCGATGTCAACGCACCACGTTGTGTGGTAAAGAACTTGACTTAGTCTGATTTTAAAGATGAATTCTAGTATGACAATGCGATGTTGATGCGACACACTGGTTATGACAATGCAATTAGTGATGCGTTGCGTCATGGCTTCAGACCTGGTGAAATTTCCCCAAGTATAAAAGGAACACATAAGCATAATTCCAAGGACTTTTTGGCAAGCATAACAACGACGGAAAAGAATAGAATTCTTAATTTTAGGGTTTTTATTATTTCTTTTGAACTTCTTTACCCCAAGACTAATTTTGGGTATGATTAATTACTCCTTTTTGATGTTTAATTCAAATATGAGTGGCTAAATATCCTTGTTCTGCGGTTGAGGTCAAGAACATGATTACTCTTTTATATTTTTTATAGTAGTTTCTTTTCTTAATTTCTTGAGCTTACTATTCTAATGCTTGGCAAGCATTAGAATAAATTTATATTTCTATGTGAATCCAGGAAGAGAATTGTAGACTAGAACGAGGAAATTAAGGAGTAAGTTTCTTATCCTTTTATAAAATAAAGGGTTTGAATTAGCATCTAGGATAGGGATATACCTGGAAGCCTTGTTTGGTTCAATTGCAAGAAGATTACTTAATGAATCTCGAAGAATTGTTGTATCTTTGCGTGAGTTGTAGTTGCAATATTCAATAGATAAAAGATTTTAGGTCGGGAGATCAAAATCGTTGCCTAAACCTAGCAAACCGAGAACCCGATAACCTTTTCGACTACTATAAGAATAGAGATTTGTATGATTGTTTGAGAAGCCCCAACCCTGGAATTCTTATCATAATTGTTTACAACCGTTGCTTTCTTTTCTCTAGTCCTAATATTTTATTTTTTGTTTATTAATTTAAATTTTTATTCTCAATTTCAAAATCATATTGATACTATACAACACCTAATACTCATTGTTTGAAACTAAAAGTTGGTTAAATTTCTAGTTGCTTAGTCCTTGTGGGAACGATATCTGATTGTCTAAATCACTATATTACTTGTATGGTCACATGCACTTGCTTGTGTATGAGTTGCAACACCTCACCTACCTTTGACCCAAAACAATTCAAGTGAATTCATTCTCATGAAGTGATGAAGCCTGGCTACAGCTAAATCACCCTCTCTCTGATGTAGAACTGCAGCCTGATTATTGGGTTGAACATTAGCAGTCGCATCTTTAACTAATGCCTGAAAGGCAACCCAAAATTCGACATGAGACACATTTTCATTCAGAGAATCAATAGGTTGGGGTGGCTAGTTATCATTCCTACGGGCAATATCTCTGCATGGAGGCATGTTCTGCCATAAAAGAGCATAGAGATAACTATAACCATGATGGATTATGAAAGAAGGAGATGATTTTCTAAAAAATGTCCCGTAGCCTCTTGCTTATAAATGTGGTGTGCTTCATACCCATGATCAAGAATCTACGTAACGTGGCTTGTCTAGCTCCCTAGGATTCACTAAACTTAGGAACTAATACTAAGTTTGTAACACCTTAAAACCTGGTCTCGAGATGTCACACGATACTTAAGACTACAAGTAGTATCAAGATAACCCTGTAAGCCTGTTACTAAGTCTATAACTCATATTAAAGAAATATAATTAGATAGAAATGCAAAAATACTGAATATTATCAAAACTATTTGGATAACTAACACTGGAAGTCTGAATATAATAGCTAGTAGTCTGACAAGCCTCTACTACTAAGAAACTATAGAGCCATTAGGACAAACCCTCAACTGACTCAGACTAAACTGAAAGTAACTACTCAAATACTATGAAAGCTGAAAATCTGGATAAATGGGCCCTAGAACCATGAGGACTCACCAACTATCGAGATGCAGATAGAGATGCCCGAAATCACTCATGCTGCTGAGACTGAGTACCAGAACCTACATTATGAGATAATGTAGCACATAGATGTATATGAGGATCAGTACTTTGAGAATACACTGAGTATATATTGGTGAATGCATAAGTAAAAGTAATATCTCAATGTTATTAAATTTCATAGAATATGCATGCTGTACGTAATGAGTCACATGGCTGGAATAACTAAAATTTGAAAATTATAAATCAAGAATAATAAAACATACTGTATAAATTTGGTGAGCCATCACATTTAAAGTCTAAAAGGTAAAATGTTATCTGTCATTCTTTTCTATTAAACTATAGGGAAATTCTTTCATAAGCTGCTGTATTATTATTACTAGTAGGGAAATTTACTCAAAAGCTGTTTATTTACTTTTACTAGCAGAGAGGTTCTTTTAATCGACATAAACTATATGAGCTATCATGGAGTCCAACATCTCATTCCCCTAAGGGAAAAACCTCACGTTAGGGAGAGGTGTCATACTTTTTCCATGGAGTATAACCTGAGCTAAGTGATCACATCTATGACTATCATCTATATAGAAATGTGAATACTGAATCTGTAACTACGTTGGCTTGTAGTTCTAGGAAAGTAGGATGCGTTAAACCCACACTTTTTACTCGATGCTAAATACTACTCCCTTTAAATCCGTATGCTCATTCTATAGGAAATCCACTTTTAAAAGTCATAATGTTTCATACTGGAAACTAACTGTGTATCTGTTCATTCAAAACTAAATTTAAGCTGTCACGTGGATTTCATATCTTAGCTAAAGATCAAAACATAAAATCTTTATTCAAAGCTTTCTATAAACATATCATAAAATGCTTAAAAGCATAATAGTTCTTGAAATAGCAACATTCAACTAGGGCTTTATAACCCATGCATCAATTTCATGTTAAATCATCATAAAGTTCATGCTTGATAGTGAAAATATTCATAATTCAACTCAGAATCTTAAAATATGGTCACATGCATAAATTTACAAAAGTAGACATATAATTCATCATCCAAATCACTTGAAATCTCAATTAACAATAAATGGGTATGAACCCTAACTTGAAATTCATGTAAAATTGTGTGAATTTATAATTAAATACTAATTTTAGGCACAAGGATGAAAGATTTATCTTTGTTCAAAATCCCACACACCTTAATTGATAAAATTGAATAAAAAGCTTGATCTTGAATTCCTAATTGTTCTTTTGAAAATGGCCTCTTGAAGTCCTTGAATTGAGAATCTTTAATTTTCAGCTATCTTGGAAAAATAATAGAGGAAATTGGATTTCTTGGAGATTAAATTTTGAGCTCTAGGGTTTTCTTGGAGAGTAAATTGATGAAAAGTGAGCATAGAATGCTTAGAACAGGATTAAAATTGGGTTATTCATGATTTGGGGGCTTGGGAAAAGACCAAACAACCCCTTAAAAATAATTTTGAAAACTAGAAATCCCCATTTGGCCACCCACCACAACATGCCACTATCGTAGTGGCTTACTGTAAATTGACAATTGGGAACTGGACAATCAACGCGATGCGAACCTATGCAAAGCTATCATGGTAAGCTACTGAAATGCCATTTAGGCCATCACCGCTACGTGCCACCATCACAGTGAAACACTGGAAATAGACAATTGGGAAATGGGACTTCACCGCGATGTGGGCCAATTTTGTGGTCCACTGGAATTTGACAAATTTTATTTTTCATTTCACCGCGATGCAATCTGCCTATTCTAATACACTGTCTCCACTAAAAATTCCATAACTTCTCAACCGAGTATCGTTGGAAAGATGTGTCAATTATCTAAACATTGGTGGGTATAGAGCTTGATAATTCTATATGTACCAAGAGTTATTCATTTTTAAAGCTAATCCTTGACATTTTAGAGGATAAATTTAGCTAGGAATATTACGGGGTATTACATTATCTCCCCCTTATGAATATTCGCCCACTAATGAGACTAGTTAAGCTGAAAATATTGAGGAACTGATGTTGTATGCAAGCATGCACAACTAAAATAAGTTGTATGATTGAATTTAAAATTTACTGAGCGACTGAGCTAATCTGCGAGTGCATCAATTTACATGAAGATAGCTATGTGGCTGAATTTGAGACTAGAAAAGAACTGAATTAGGGAAGACTGCTACCTTCAGATGAATCTGAATTTTGGATAAGAGATAGGGATACTTGGTACGCAGGTCTGCTTCTGTTTCTGAAGTAACGCCCTCAATGAACTGGTTTTGCCACAGAGCTTTGACCAAGGGAACTTCTTTGTTCCTTAGTATACGAATCTAATGATCAAGGATCTCTCCTGGAACTTCTTCGTATGAGAAGATATTTTGAATATCTATGATTTCTAGAGGAACTACAACAGCTGAATCGTCCATGCACTTCTTCAATAAGGATACATTGAACACCGGATGAACTGAGGACAAATTTGCGGGTAGCTCAAGCTCATACGCTACCATCCCAACACTATTTAAAATTATGTAGGAGCCTACATATCGGGGACTAAGCTTCCTCTTTTTTGCCAAATCTCTTCACTCCCTTTATGGGTAAAAATTTCTAATACACAAGGTGCTCTACTTTAAACTCAAGATGTCTCTTTCTCACGTATACATATGATTTTTGACGACTCTAAGCTGCTTTCATTCTTTCTCGAATCAACTAAAATTTCTCCTTAACTTCAAACACCATAGTTGGTCCAATCAGAGTGGCCTCACCCACTTCAAACCAACCTGCTGGAGATCTACATCTCCTCCCATAAAGAGCCTCAAATGGGGCCATCTGGATGCTATCATGGTAACTATTATTATAGGTGAACTCAATCAACAAAAAATTCTCATCCCAACTACCTTTGAAATCAAGAACATTCAACATATCCTTTAAGTTCTAAATGGTCCTCTTTACCTGACCATCTGTCTGTGGATGAAAGGTTGAACTATGATGAACTTAGGTACCAAGACCCTTCTGAATGGCTTTCCAAAACTAAGAGGTAAACTGAGTACCCCTAACTGAGATGAGGGACAAAGGAATTCCATGTAATCTAATTAACTCTCTGATATACAACTTAGCATAAT
>NC_061119.1:24501905-24509097 GCF_002878395.1 Capsicum annuum
GCCTTGCCTAGATAATACAACATACTCATATCATAATCCTTCAACAATTCTAATCACTTTCTCTTACAAAGATTTAACTTCCTCTGAGTAAATATATATTGCAAACTTTAGTGATCCATAAATACATCAACATGCACCCGATAAAGATAGTGCCTCTAGATTTTAAATGCAAAAACACAAGTAACTAACTTAAGATCATGGGTAGGGTAGTTCTTTTTGTGAGGCTTAAGATGTCAAGAGGCATAGTCTATAACTTTACTTCGCTACATCAATACACAGCCCATACCAACTCTAGAGGTATTATAATATACAACAAATCTATCTGTACAATCAGGTAAGGCTAAAACTGGGGCTGAAGCAAGTCGAATCTTCAACTCCTGAAAACTTTTATCACAAGAATTTGACCACTGAAACTTAACTTTATTCTGAGTCAATTTTGTCATAAGAGACGCAATGGAAGAAAAACCCTCAGCAAACCATCTATAATAGCCAGCTAAACCCAAGAAACTTCTGATGTCTGATAGAGAAATGAGTCTAGGTAAGTTCCTTACCTCTTTGGTCTTTTGGGGGTTAACTCTAATGTCATCACTGAAAATAATATGACCGAGGAAAGCTATTGATCTTAACCAAAAGCCATATTTGTTGAATTTAGCGAATAACTAGTGATCTCTAAGAGTTTACAACATAATTCTAGGATGATCTGCATGATCATCCTCACTACGAGAATAGACAAGGATATCAGTGATAAAGACTATGACAAACATATCTAGGTACTATTTAAACACACGATTTATTAAGTCCATGAAGGCTAGTGGGATGTTTGTTAGCTTGAAGGACATGACTAAAAACTCTAAATGACTATAATGGGTTTTGAAATCTGTCTTTGGAATATCATATTCCCTTACTCTAAGCTGAAGATAGCTAGATCTAAGGTCTATCTTTGAGAAGTAACTTGCACCTTGGAGTTGATTGAATAAATCATCGATTCTAGAAAGAGGATATTTTTTTTACCGTGGCATTATTCAACTAATGATAGTCAATGCACATTCACAAATAACCATTTTTTTGCATGAATAGGGTGGGAACGCCCCATGGAGAAATACTTGGCCTTATGAAACCTTTGTCTAAGAGATCTTTAAGTTTCTCTTTCAACTCTTTAAGCTCGATAGGAGCCATATGATATGGGGGAATGGAGATGGGCTGAGTATCTGGAAAAAGGTCAATATTGAATTCTATTTCCCTATTGGGAAGTAACTAGTAAATCTTTGGGAAAGACATTAAGAAACTCATTGACTACACTAATAGACTGAACTATTGGAGTCTCAGACTTAGTGTATTTGACTCGAACTAAAAGATAAATACACCCTTTAGATATCAACTTTCTAGCTTTAAGGTAGGATATAAAATTACTCTCGAGAGATACTGAATTACCTACCCACTCAAAGATGGGCTCATTAGGAAACTAAAACTTCACCACTTGGGTGCAATAATCTATGGATGCATAACAAGAATGGTGCCAATCCTTACCAAAAATAAGGTCAAAGTCGACCATGTAAAACTCTATTACATTGGCTAACATGATTTTATGAAGGACGGTGATAGGATACTTTTTATAGATCTATTTGGTAACAACTGGTTCACCCATTGAGGTAGAAACCAAGAAGGGCTCGAGGATCTTTTCAGGACCTATTTCAAAATCTAATACAACTAATGGGGTCACATAAGAGAAACACGACCCAGGGTCCAACAACATATAAACATCAAGATAAAAGACACGAAGCATAACAATAACAACATCTTGGGAGCTCTCCTACTCCTGATGGGATGGTAATGCATAGAATCGATTCTGGCATTGGCCACCACCGGTACTGGATGTTACGCCCTGAGGAGCGATTGGGCGAGCTATGGGAGCTGATACACTAGTAGCCTGAGTCTGGGGACGAACATCCCTACTTTCTTTCTTAGCATACGAGCACTCCTTGATACCACATCTAAAGCAACCTTTCTAACCCAACAAGCACTCACCAGGATGATTTTTACCACAAATAGAACATAAAGGATAACTAGGCCTTCAACCCACACTATTCTGAGATTCAGACATAGAAGTCTTACCCCACTGTTCCTGCTTGGTTTTGGGTGCAGGGACAATAGCTAAAGATGCCACTGGAAAAGGCGGATAATTCTGAAACTATGAATAATTTCCCCCTGCAGACCTTGACTGACCATACTCAAACTGCCCAGTCCTAGCCTTCTTATTACTTTTATCTCTTCTCTTAACCTTTTCTGCCTCAATCTATTGGGAATGAGTCATCAACCTAGCAAAATCCATGTATCCAATAAGCATGGCAGTCCTACACTCCTTGACTACCAATCAAGACACTTTGATAAAAACCTTACTCATACTAGATCTAGTGTCATCTATCAACTCAGGAGCATACTTAGATAACTTATTGAAATTAAGACAATACTCCTTCACTGTTATTTTTGGCTTCCCTCAACTCACACAGAAAGAACCTATCTAGAAAAGCATCTTGAAATACCTTCCAACTTATGGGAGCAGTATTTTCATCCCTACCTTTCTTCTACATAACAACCCAATCATAACCAACATCCTTCTGCCTATTGGAAGCCAATTCCACACTCTCCTCTTTATTAATACGTATAAAATGGGTGATCTTCTTCACCTTATCAAGATACAACTATGAGTCCTTACCTACCTTTGACCCAAAGAATTCAGGCAGATTCATTCTCATAAAGTCATGAAGCCTGGCTGCAGCTAAATACCCTCTTGCTGACGCAGAACTATAGCCTGATTATTGGCCTAAACATTAGCAGACACATCTTTAACTAACGCCTGAAAGTCAGCCCAAAATTTGACATGAGACACATTCTGATTCAGAGGATCAATAGGCTGGGGTGGCTGGTTATCATTCTACGGGCATTAGCTCTGCAAGGAGGCATGTTCTATCATGAAAGAGCATAGAGATAACTATAAGCACGATAGATTGTGAAATAAAGAGATGATTTTCTAAAAAATGTCCCATAGCCTCTTGCTATTAAATATGAGGCGCTTCACACCCATGATCAAGACTCTACGTAATGTAGGTTTTTTGGCTCCCTAGGACTCTATAAACCTTAGGCTCTGATACCAAGTTTTTAATGCTCCAAAACTTAGTCCCGAGATGTCACAAGGTGCTCAAGACAGCAAGTTGTATCAAGCTAACCCTGTAATCCTGTTACTAAATCTATAACTTATATTAAAGTAATTTAATAAGATAGAAATGCTAAAATACTGAATATTATCAAAAATGTCTGGATAACTAACATTGGAAGTCTGAACATAATAGCTAGTAGTCTGAGCCTCTACTACTAAGATACTAGAGAGCCATTAGAAAAACCCCCAACTGACTCAGACTAAACTAAAACAAACTGCTCAAATACTATTAAAGTTGAAAATCTAGATAAATGGGCCCTAGAACCATGAGGACTTACCAACTGTCGGGATGTAGATAGAGATACCCAAAATTATTCATACTATTGAGACTGAGCACCATAACCTACTTTATGAGACAATGTAGCACATAAACATATATGTGGATCAGTACTTTGAGGATATACTGAGTATATGAGGGGTGAAGGCATAAGTAAAAGTAATATATCAATGTTATTAAAATTCATAGAATATGCATGCTGTATGTAATGACTCATATGGCTAGAATAACTAAAATATAAAAATCATAAATCATGAATAATAAAACATACTCCGTAAATTTGGTGAACCATCACATTTAAAGTTTAGAAGCTGAACTATTATCTGTTATTCTTTTCTGTTAAACCATAGGGAATTTTTTTCAAAAGATGTTGCATTACTATTACTAGTAGGGAAAGTTACTCAAAAATTTTTTATTTACTGTTACTAGAAGGGAGGTTCTCTTAACCGACATAAACCAAGTAAGCTATCATGGAGTCCAATGTCTCATTCCCCTAAGGGAAAAACCTCACATTGGGGAGAGGTTTCATACTTTTGCCACGGAGTATAACTTAAGCTAAGTGATCACATCTGTAACTATTATCCATATAGAAATGAGAATACTGAATTTGTAACTACATTGGCTCGTAGTTATAGGAAAGAAAGATGCACTAAACCCACACTTTCCACTTAGTGCTAAATACTGTTCCTTTTAATTTGTATGCTCATTCTGTATGAAATCCGCTTTTAAAAGTCATAATGTTTCGTACTAGAAACTAACTGTGTATTTGTCCATTCAAAACTAAATTTAAGCTGTAAAGTGGATTTCATATCTTAGCAAAATATCAAAAGATGAAATTTTATTCAAAGTTGTCTATAAACATATCATAAGATGCTTAAAAGCATAATCATTTTTGAAATAGCAACATTCAACTAGGGCTTGATAATCCATGCATCAATTCCAAGTTAAATTATCATAAAGTTCATGCTTGATAGTGAAAATATTCATAATTCAACTCAAAATCTGGAAAACATGGTCACATGCATAAATTTACAAAAGTAGACATGTAATTCATCATCCAAATCACTTGAAATATAAAAAATCTTCAATTAAAAATAAATGGGTATGAACACTAACTTGAAATTCATGTAAAATTGTGTGAATTTATAATTAAAAACTAGTTTTGGGCACAAGGATGAAAGATTTATCCTTGTGAAAAACCCCACATACCTTAGTTGATGAAATTGAATAAAGAGCTTGATCTTGAATTCCTAATTGTTCTTTTGAAGATGGCCTCTTGAAGTTCTAGAATTGGGAATCTTTAAATTTGAGCTTTCTCGGAAAAATAATGGAGGAAATTGGATTTCTTGGAGATTAAGTTTTGAGCTCTAGAGTTTTCTTGGAGAGTAAATTGATAAAAAGTGAGCATACAATGCTTAGAATTGAATTAATCTGTGTTATTCATGTTTTGGGGGCTTAGTAAAAGACCAAACTACCCCTTAAAAATAATTTTGAAAACTAGAAATCCCCTTTTTGCCACCCACCACGACGTGCCACTATCGCAGTGGCTTACTGGAAATTTACATCTGGGAAATGGAAAATCAACGTGATACAGAGCTATCACGGTAAGCTACTAAAATGACATTTAGTCCATCACCGAGAAGCTCCACCATCACAATGAGCCACTGGAAAATGACAATTGGGAAATAGGACTTCACCGTATTGCGAGCCAATTGCGGTGGTCCACCGAAATTTGACAAATTTCATTTTGCATGTCACCTCGATGCATTGCTACCCAATTTGATACACTATCTCCACTAAAAATGCCCTAACTTCTCAACTGAGTATCGAATTAAGGTGAAATTGATATTGTTGGAAAGATGAGTCAATTATCTAAACATTGGTGGATCTAGAGCGTGAAAATTCTACATGTACCAAGCGTAATTCTTTTTTGAAGCTAATCCTTGATTATTTAGGGGCTAAATTTAGCTAGGAAAAGTACAGGGTATTACATTATCTCCTTCTTATGAATATTCATCCATGAATTAGACTAGTTAAGCTGAAAATACTGAGGAACTATGGTTGTATACAAGTATACAAAACTGAAAAAAGTTGTATGGCTGAAGCTATAATATACAGAGCGACTGAGATAATCTGCGAGTGTATAAATTTGCATGAAGATAGCTATATGGCTGTATTTGAGACTGGAAAAGAACTAAATTAGGAAAGAATGTTACCTTCGGTTGAATATGAATTTATGGAAAAGAGATGGGGATACTTGGTATGCATGTCTTCTTTTGTTTCTCAAGTAATGCCCTCAATGGACTGGTTTCGCCATAGAGCTTTGACCAAAGGAACTTCTTTATTCGTCAGTCTACGAATGTAATAATCAAGGATCTATACTGGAACTTCTTCGTATGAGAGGATATTTTGAATATCTATGATTTCTTGAGAAGCTACAATGGCTGAATCATCCATGCACTTCTTCAATAAGGATGCATGGAACATCGGATGAACTGAGGACAAGTCTACGGGTAGCTCAAGCTCATATGCTACCTTCCAAACACGATTCAAAATTCTGTAGGGGCCTACATATCGGGGACTAAGCTCCCCTTTTTTGCCAAATCTCTTCACACCCTTTATGGGTAAAACTTTCTAATACCGAAGGTGCTCTACTTCAAAGTCAAGATGTCTCTTTCTCACGTATACATATGATTTTTGATGACTCTGAGCTGCTTTCAATCTTTCTTGAATCAACTGAACTTTCTCCATAACTTTAAACACCATATCTAGTCTAATCAGAGTGGCCTCACCCACTTCGAACCAACCTACTAGAGATCTATATCTCCGCCTATAAAGAGCCTAAAATGGGACCATCTGGATGCTAGCATGGTAAGTGCTACTATAGGAGAACTCAATTAACAACAAATGCTCATCCCAACTACCTTTGAAATCAAGAACACAAGCCCTCAACATATCCTCTAAAATCTAAATGGTCCTCTCTTCCTAACCATCTATCTGTGGATAAAAGGTTGAATGGCTTTCCAAAAATAAAAGGTAAACTGAGTACCCCTATCTGAGATGATGGAGAAAGGAACTCCATGTAATCTGATTAAATCATTTTTGAAGCTAATCCTTGACATTCTAGAGAATAAATTTAGCTTGGAAAAGTATGGGGTATTACAGCTAACTTGCAAGAAATTGTCCATTCGCAACCTGTTGTCTGCACCTGCACCTTGTTCCTACCCGCAGGATCCACCTGCGTCCAGCTAGACTGTAGTACAGAGCATAGGTTGCCACTGACCCTGTTTTCTCCTATTTCATTCGAACTTTGTTTTTAAGGTTTTCTCTTGTACTATAAATGCCACTTTTGTTCTTTTTAGTAGAGATTACATACTTTTAACACTTAGAAACATATTTTGATTACAAGATCCATCTTTGATCTTGGGATTTCTTTGTATTACTTTGACTGATTATTCTGTTTATGATTACGGGTTTTTATTCATTTTATCATTGTGATTTTATTTTTTCTTGCCAATATGAATGTTACTGATTTTTTTACCATCATGGGTGGCTAAAACCCATATCTAGGGTTGTGGAAACACTGGCGAATTGATGAAGTAGGGGAAGTGCGATTGTTGATCTGGACTAATACCCATGGTATGCATTGACTTATCTTTGCTATGATTGATTTCTTAATGGGTTCACACATTAGGATCCCG
>NC_061119.1:24512097-24535225 GCF_002878395.1 Capsicum annuum
TCTTTGCTATGATTGATTTCTTAATGGGTTCACACATTAGGATCCCGTCTAGATATTTCTACTTACTCCAAAAGAGGAGTAGTGATTAGGAAAATATAAAAACAGTAGTAATTTGGGAGTTAGCTATCGATCCATTGCCACACAATGAAATATAGTGAATGGCGATTAGCTTTCATCTAATAGCTTGAGACTCCAAAGTTAATAGTTAACTGGGATCAAGATAAAGATAATTAATGTGACATCCTAAGAATCAAAAGGTAAAGGGTGAAATTCTTCTACTCATCCATAAGATTGTAGAAGGTACATAACTTATCAATACTGCGTGTAAGGTATTGGGTTGGTTCAACAACGGGCGATAAGCCTATGAAGTAGAGACACTCGGGGGCAACATAATCCTAGTGTTCACTTACAATTTATTTTCAACCAAGTTAATATTATTCTTTGCTCAAGACTACTACAAATAAAACCCCCATTTACTTTTCCTATTTTTCCCACAGACTACATCCACTTAGATCTCCTAATCCACGTGTTCCCTTGGATTCGAACCCAACCTTATTTGGGTTACTATATATTGACAGTGATAGTACCATTATCTAAAAGGAGGTGTTTCTTTGGCATCATCAAAGAGAACACAAACTGAGCCCAAATAGCTGGGCAGCTGACGCTGAGAGAAATTTGCAAAATTATGTTAAAAATTACAAAATCATAACTTGTATCAAGAAATCTAGGCTTGTAGGGAATGCATGCTAACTCTAGCAGATCATCTATATCATACATGGGGCATCCTCTGACCCAGTGTCTCATCATGAGACAACAAAACTAGGATCCTGGAATACTCTGAGATAATGCCCCTCATAACCTAGAATAATTTTCATGGCCCGAGAACTATACCATACTCCACAAATCTAATAGAGAATCTACATACTATAATCATCACGATTAATCTGAGAACTACTCATAGTATGGAATACTGTCTGCGATGAGCTGTTTGGCTGCAAGTAAAGTTGAACTCTAATGGAATAATCCTCACTGTCGGATAAAATACCATTACACTATATTGATGGCATGCCTCTTGCCGCTATTTCCACAAGTCTCAATACATTCTATCTATGGTCCATCCATAATCGATAGCCCAAGGGAAGGAAGATTTGGCTGCTATCAAGTGCTCAGACTCCAAATGGAGTGACAATACTAACTCTCTAGCACATCCATGTACCAATTTCCAGCTCAGATGGATATAGCATAGGAAAATGACTGGACCACGCAAGGAATGAAATCTTGAACTCAAAATTGGTAAAGAACCCTGATGAATACCAATAGACCTAACTCTATTTTGAGAATTGCTCGATGAATCAAACATCATCCTTGGTTTAGAGGGATCTACAACATGACTCAAATTCCCATTGCCAAACTTCGAAGGTTGAAGTAGTCATAAGCTCAACTCGAGCCTAAACTGGCCCAAATTCTTTTTGGCTACTACTGAATATCTTTGATATCCATCACTGGCTCTCTAACATGATGTGGTGCAAAAATTATGGAAATGCATATGGGAGTGTCATCCGCATCTGTCAACAATATCACATCGTCCTTCAGGGATAGGTTACAAACATCTCCGTACCAATCCATAGGAGTCAATTAACACTTAGCTCTTATACTAATACTCTGATGAAACCTAGGATCTGATACCAATTTTTCACGACCTAATTTCTCATGTCATGATAACGCCTACCATAACATACCAGTAGGCAAGCTAACATGTAGTTTGGAATGGCTAGTAATGGACTACTCAATAATACAAGAAAAAGATGCCAAATAAATGAAAAAAAGATCAATACAAAGAAGAATCCTAAAACCTTGTGGTATCGGTACAAGAGCTTCTAATATAATATGACTACCAAAGTGAATTATCAAGATAAATACACTGACATAACTTATCTCTAAATATAACTTAGAGACTAGTCTAATACATATGAGAGTGATAAGTAATACTCTAAAGGTGAGGAACTCACTCTAAGTCTCCGAACAAAGGCTTCTTTGCACAATGCATGCATCAATGGCTATAACCCATACAATGATATGCACACTATAGAAGTGTAGTATGAGTTCCAGACAAATGGTAATCAGTAGGCAACTGCAGATTGAGCTTCAATGATAAAGAAGATATACATGATATATAAATAGAATAGAAACTACACCTAAGAGTCCAAAAATTATATAACAAGTCAATGAGAATAATAAGGGGAAACTATACTATTCATGTCCAAGTGTCTAACTAAATAAGACTAAGGAAGTATCAAAGTGAACTATCTTATTCTAGTTTCATTAAATTTACTCCAATACTATACTGTTCATCCCATGCCAATATACGAGTAAAGGGCAAAGAAAAGATATAAAGTAATATACAAGGTGAATAAATGACTATACAATATGAACAATGAAGGGAGGGATATATGATAGTACCATAGCTTCATATAGCTAGATATCTATACATATAAGGATGAGGTCATCTTAAACTTATCACCTATATCATTATATCCTCATTCTAAGACCTCATTATAATACTATCAGGATTTAATACTATCACACTCAAAGTTTCTAATCCACATGGCTAGATATGATATATTCGTGCATAATAATACAATCATAAAATAGTAGAGGCCGAAGATGTACCTTGAGTCTTGATACCGGATCAATGACCAATCTGGCATAAGCTAGGCATAATAATGATTATAATAATGATAATAACAATATAAATAACATCGTGAATAACCAGCTACTCTGGGAAACTAAATACCTAGCTGAGTCTATGAGTACCCCCACCACCCTAGACCCAAAAGGCTTAATAAATATACAACAATATAAGGCATATTCATAACTCATATATATGCAACCGTCCTATACCGACTGATAAATATAGGTGCATATTGGTGATAGGTGATACATATGTAGAAATGAATGCAAAGTACACAATCCATATCACAAATCATTATAACTGTCTTTATTAGGACCATCATTATCGTAATCAACCTCTAGCCTTACCAGGTATCAATATATCATCAATATATTCTTCCACTTTGTCGGGTATCAATATCATTACAATAGTATTCTCTGGCCTTTCTAGGTATCAATATCATTACAACAGTATCCTCCGTCCTTACCAGGTATCAATATCATCACAATAGTATTCCCTAATATTTTTGCATATAAATATCATCACAATAATATCCTACGACCTTGTTGGATTTCAATATCATCACAACAGTATCCTCCTACCTTGTCGGGTATCAATATCATCACAATAGTATCCTCCAGCATTGCTGGGTCTCAATATCATCGCAATAGTATCCTCGGCCTTGTCGGGTATTAATATCATCATAATTGTATCCTCTGGACTTATCGGGTATAAATATCATTACAACACTATCCTCTGGCCTTGCTAGGTATCAATATCATCACAACAGTATTCTTTGGCCTTGCCAGATATCAATATAATCACAACAGTAGCCTTTTGCCTCGCCGGGTATCAATATTATCACAATAGTATCCTTCGGCCTTGTTGGCTATCAAGATCATCACAATAGTATCCTATGACCTTGTCGGGTATTAATATCATCACAACAGTATACTTCGGCCCTGTCGGGTATCAATATCATCACAACAATATCTTTGGGCCTTGCCGGATATCAATATCATCACAACGGTATCCTCTATCCTTTCTAGGTAATAATATCATCATAATAATTATTACAGAATAACATACACTAGAATATTCATAAACATAGTCATATTACCATAGAATATCTATCTAGTCAATATTTCCCAACTACTCATTATTAGTTAAGCAATGCTTACTATAATAGAACCACTAGTTTGTTCTTCAACACATGACCTCTAGTTATTAGCCTAAACTTTACCCTTCACATAATCCTTATTCATGGCATAACAACTAGCCACTATTTTAGTTAATAGCCAACATCTAATATCTACTCAAGGCTTATCATTTGACCAAAACGGTATTTATCCACTATTCATTATTAATAACTAATCATTCTATATTTGTTAGTCATTATTTGACAACACATTGCTACTTGTCACCTAACCATCTTTTAGTAACCAACACCATTCATTAACTAACCATCATTTACTAGCTAATACTTTCTTAACTATTCATTAACTATCTATTTAACAACTATTCAACATTATTAACTAGTCACCTCTTATTACCAACATCTCTTATTATCTAGCCTCATTAATACACAAATTCTCATTTTTCAACTAATTGACATTATCATCTTAGTCATTAATATCAACTAATCTTCATCTATGTTAGACCCAACATCATAATTGGTCACGCATTAACTAATGCTAGATACCACATTTTAACTAATCAATATTCATTAACTAATATGTAAGATTAACTAGCCCCCAAGTACTATAGTAACCTAAAAGAAAACTAGCCACCACTTAGCTTAACCGTTAATTATGAAGACCAGTCGTAAGATCATACTTCATCTAAAATCACATAAGCTACCAATATAATAATCATGAATATACCAAATCTATGCATACCATCGCCAGTATCTATTCAATAAAGTCGTAAGCAACATACCACATCTTTCTCCATCCCATACCAGAGAGATGTGTATAAGAATATATATATAAATCTATAAACTATAGTTATATCCCTTACACTGATAAACACTCATTGAATATTCAATCATTATCATCATAGCCCTTGGCGCATTAATATATCTAGAATAGTTACAACATCATAATGACGATCTTAGGCCCATATACACATCTAAAACTCATATCAATAATCATATTTCTAAGTCGTAGCATATCTCTAATCATCTCACATAAGAGGATTCTTACGTCTAGGAGGCATAATATCAATAAGCATGTAATCATCTATAGGATTTCTTTTATCAATAGGTCATACATTATAACTATGAGGAATATCACCTCTCAAGGACAATTTGTACATCTAAGAGAAACATCATCTCTATCAGTCCAACAATCATGACTAAAAGAAATAGTAACTCTATAGGTCAATCATCAAGTTTAAGAGAAAATAACATCTCTATAGGCCAATCATCAAGTCAAAGAGGAAATAACATCTCTATAGCTCTCATAATGTATCTAGGCGGAATATCATCTCTAAATGCTCAATATCACTTCCACAAGAAGTATCATAACTATAACTCAAAAGCCACAGTCTATAATACCCCATATTTCTCAAGCTTAACTTAACTCTCAGTTCATGAGTTATTCAATATAATTTTTTACTTAAAATAATCAATAGTTTTAAGTTGAGAGACTGTCATTGCATAGGAAATTCAATTAGCTTTCCAATGATATAAAATTTACCCAAATTCGATAACTGGGCGAAGATTTATGGCCAATTTAGTGAAACAGTATGCCAACTAGTACTCTGGCATGTCACGGAGCCAGGCCAAATGGCATTTGGAAATTTTCGGTGAAGCTCCATGATACCACCACGTTGCACCACAAGCTAAAATCCTAATTGTCATTTTCCAGTATTCCATCGCGATCCTAATGCGTCGCGTTGATGTCCCAATTCATAATTGTCAGTTTCCCGTGAGGGACTGCGATACCACCACTTCGCGCCAGAGGGTAATTTTTGAAATTTTCAATGGAAATCCAAAGTTTTATGCAGGGCTAAATTGGTCCTTTCCCATAATTTTAATCCACCCCGGTGTGATATTTAAGCCTTAAGAATATTTTGAACTCATTGTTTAATATTTTTCCTCAAATAAAAAAGGCATTTTGTCTCAAGAAAACAAACCCTAGCTTCAAGAAATCAAGAACAAGCCTAAGAATTCCTTCAAGAATCTTCAAGAATTGACTATCCAATGTATGTTAGATGTTTATCTATGGGTTCCTTTCATCCATAGAGTCCACGAATCTATTTTCAAACTATAAGTTTATGGAATTGTGAATTTCATGTTTGAAATTAATTGTATGCATGTCTATGATGTTAATTGAGTTTTCAATCCATGATTATTATAAGATTCATGAAATTAAAATAGTTATATGATGAATTATGTGAATTGCATACTAAACCCTTGAATTTTCAATTTGGTATTATTCATGATGTCATCTATTGGCCATTATCATGTGAAGTAATCCATGCTCCCCAAGTGTTGTTAAAAAGCCTATGTGAAGTAAATAATAGAATCAT
Organism: Capsicum annuum; assembly: GCF_002878395.1. Taxonomy (NCBI): domain Eukaryota; kingdom Viridiplantae; phylum Streptophyta; class Magnoliopsida; order Solanales; family Solanaceae; genus Capsicum; species Capsicum annuum. Next base: position 24,518,303 of record NC_061119.1, read on the forward strand.
GACATGTCATTATGCGGTACTAATAATGTACAAGCTTATGCCTTGCAAGTGTTTGATAAAATGTCTCTATGGATGAATTATTAACAAGTGAACATTGTTATGTTATTCAAGACTATGATATACTTTACTTCTCAAGCTATCAAGTCCTGGGGGAATTTAATACCTGATAATCTAGCTGCTTACTTAGAGCCTATGTCAGTTACAGAATAGTATTGTTTATGTCACGATCAATAAAATTCAGTCTGTTATAGAACTCAGTAGAACTCAGTTAGTTACATAAATCAGGAAAACTCAGTAAACTCAGTATCAGTTCACTTTAATTTAGTATACTCAGTCCAATGTCTTTCAATTGGGAGTAGAATTCTGCACCGAGTGAATACAAGGATGGGGGCTCACTTGCCAGTAGAGGGTGTGATCCTTTGAAGCAATCCTTACATTCCAGAACTACATAGCCCATGTAGGTTGAGATATCAACCTACTAGTTAAGTGTTGTTGAGGTTTGTTAATATAACAGATGAGGGTTCTACCATTCTCATTAGAGTACCTGCCAGATGAGGGTATCTTTTCAGTTGTCTTTACCCATGGCACGGTACTGGCTCTCTTCCAATTATGGTTACAGATTGGACCCCAATTTAGTTATCTTATCATATTTGGGGTATGTCAGTTAGATGATTACCTCCCACAGTCTCAGTTTCAGTCTTCAAAATAGAACTTAGTTTAGTTCTGCAGAATTAGGACTGTCAGATACAGTCAATCAGTATCAGTAATTTAGTTATCAATAACTTTAGATTATTAGTTACTCAGTATCTGAACTCAGTATTTAGCTTAAGAAAAGCTCAGTTACAGTATTCATATATATGCACAGTATTGCATACTCAGTATTTATAGAAGTTACAGATTATCCACATACTATCATGTTCAGTTACTCTGTATCATTCAGTCAGTTATTGTTCATGCATATGAACCATTGCATGCAGCCTTAGCCCATCTTGCATACTAGTATATTCCACATACTGACGCGTACTCTTTCTTTGCTCTATGATGTCTCATATCATAGGTTTGGATGCTTAAGTTCTTAACCGCGCATAGACAGGTCCAGATTCAGCTAGTAGTAGATTTAGCAGTAAGACCTTATCATTCAAGGATATTCTTTTCTTTTATTTTATCAGTAGACCTAGTAATTTAGTATATGGAGTTAGTTGGGGTATTGTCCCATCAACTCCACTTTCAGACAGTTATAGGTAGAGGCTTTTTAGACTAGTTTTCAGCTAGTATGCAGTTTTACAGATTATTATTTAGTTTAACAATTTCAGAAGTATTTAAGATATTTGAACCTTCTGGAATTTTTCCTATTTTTTATATTTATTATAGTATTTTTATTCATTGCTCACAGCAATATCAGACATAGGTTAGCTTGTGGTCCTTTGGGGTCATAAGCACTATGTAGCATTCGGGGTACAGACTCGGCGAGTTACAAACTTGGTATCAGAGCCTAAGGTTCAACAAAGTCCTAGGGCATCTAAAAGAAGCATCAAGTAGAGTCATGTGCATGGGTGTGTAGCGCACCACACTTATGGACATGAGGCTATGAGATGTTTTAGAAAAAGATTCCCTTCATGTTGTGCGAGTGAGTATGAGCTTTAGTTAAACTCTCAGTCTAATTCATTTCTTCCTTTTGTCTACAGAACATGCTTCCCTCAAAATTTAATGAAAGAAGGAATGAAAATCAGTCAGCACCTTCGCACGTTCAAGTATATCCCTAAATGAGCACATCTCACACATAGAATTCAGAGCTGTTTTTACTACCTTATCTTTTTTCATTAGTTTCTTAGAGCAATCAACTATCTATTGTATTATCTAGGCTTATGTCCTCTGCTCGATCTAGTGAGACGGAGAAACATAGGGAAAATAAGAGAAAGAATTAGAGGGCTATAACATCAAGGACAAAGACTGGTCTTACAAATTATCAGGGCATGGGTAAGGCTAGTAGTGGCTTGTATTTTCGGTGTGGTGAGCCAGGACACATAATTAGAGAGTGTCCTTAGTCATGTTCTTAGGGTCAGTATTACCATCCCTCAGCTTAGTCTGATCGCCAAATCAGTAGGGTACTATTTTCAGTGCCACCAGTAGGTAGCGCCCAGATAGGCTCTATACATTTGAGTCCATACAAGATCAAGAAAGTTCTAATGTGGTCACTGGTACATTACAGATCTTCCATTTACATGTTTATTCCTTATTAGATCCAGGAGTTTCTTTGTATTTTGTAACTCCTTATATAGTAGTCGACTTCAAAGTCAAAGAAGAAATCTTAACAGAACGATTCTCAGTCTCCACCCCAGTGGGTCATTCTATCATAGCCCAACGGATATACATGTAAGACCCCACAAAATCCTAAGCTTAATTCAGTCTTTTAGGCTTGTCAAGGGGTACCACACTTAGAATATTTTAGCTAAGTACTTAGGCTTAGTGTCATTTTAGCTTACGAAGGTTGGCAATCTTATTTTATTACCTTTACATCCATTAAATGTTAATGTTTAGGTTTATCATCATCAGGAATGTCCATAGGTGTTTTCGAACAAGTTTTGGATTTTTCGGACTTTGTTTGAAGCTCCTTTGGGATCTTAAAATAGTGGATCAATGCAATCTTGGCCCGCCGCATCACCTATCACATTGATTAATATTTTACCCAGCTACCATCATCTAATTCTAGTGAATTGATGTGAATATGGTGCGACGCATTGGCTATCGTGTCGATGCCATCGATGAGCTGCGTCGACCTGTGTGTCAGTAGCCTAATTTTTAGTCATTAAAATACCACATTATTGGGGGTATTTAGGTCTTTTTCCCTGACCCTCAGCCCCCAAAACACAAAATTAAACTCCCTATAGAGCAAATATAGTCATTCTTTCTCAAATTTGCTAAAAAAAAAAAAAGCCTAAAAGATCCAATTTCAAATCAGAAACTCAAGATTCAACCATAAACTTTCAGAAATTCTTCAACAAAGATATGTGAAGTGTTCTTCCAAGGGCCCCTTCCACCTTTGGACTCCAAGAATCTCTTTTGAACTTCAAGTAATTGATTTTATGATTTCCATGTTTGGCATTAAAGTGTATCCATGATTGCTATTTGGATTAAGTTCCTAATTCATGATTATATATATAAAATTAATGTGAATTTGATCATTCTGTGTGTAGATTCATGTAAACCATGATAAACCCTTGATTTGTGAAATTACAGATGAATTATGATGCTTACTTGTTGTTCAGTACTATGTGCACACACTATGCTCACCAAGTTCTTGATAAATTGTCCATGTGAACTATTAAGAGAATGTAATCATGTCAAGTTAGCTTGTGTGCAAGTTATATCATGCAAGTGTTTGTCAAAATGCCCCAATGAATGAATGATGATTAAATACTTAGATTATATGCTTCAAGTTGTGCCATGTCTCTTAATTTATGCTATTGAGTTCTGGGGGTACTTATACCCGATAATTTAGCTGATTACCTAGAGCCATGGTTAGTCATAGAACAATATCAGTCATGACACAATCAGTAGTACTCTCAGTCAGTTATAGAACTTAGGAAAACTTAGTAAAATCAGTATTAGTCCAGCATAATTCAGCATCTAGTTCAGACCTCAGTAAACTCAGTCAGCTAAAAGAATTCAGCAGTATTCTGTTAGTTAACAAAATTTAGTGAAATCTATTTAGTTCAACTAAATAGTAATCTCAGTAACTCTTCAGTCTAGCCTAGTACAGACTAGAAATCAGTCCAGTGTCTATTTAATTGGGAGTAGGATTCAACATCGAGTTAACCCAGGGATAGGGGCATTTTTGTCATTAGAGAGTTTAACCCTTAGCAGCAATCCCTACGTTACAGAACTACGTGGCCAGCATATCTTGAGGTATCTATATGCTAGATATTATGAGGGTTGATGCTTCTCATCTGAGTTATCCTGCTAGTGAGGGTTGATAGAAGAGCTTCCGCCTGAGAGGGTTAACTTATTGCTTGTCCTTACCCGTGGTACGGTATTAATACCTTTCTAACCAGGGTTATAGGTTGAACCCCAAATCAGTTAGATAAGGGGCATGTCGGTTATAAAATTACCTTTGATAGTCTTAGTTTCAGTCTCAGTCTCAGAATAGAACTCAGTTCTATTCTACAGATTTAGGTCTATCAAATATAGTCACTTAACTCAGCTCAGTACGAAACTCAGTGTAGTTCCTTAGAATTCAACACTATCAGATGCAGTCATCAAGTTATTAGTTATACAGTATCAGTTATACAAATAATCAGTATTCAAAACCAGTGTTCAATGTTATCATATTTTCAGTTACAGTATATGTATTTATGCTTGTACTCTTATTCAGTCATACTCTTGTTATTCAGTTATTATTGGTCATGCATATGAACCCACGCATTACAACCTACCTTACTAAGCATACCAATTCATTCAAAGTACTGACGCATGTTTTTTGTGCTATGATGTCTTATATCATGGTTCCGATGCTCGAGCTCTAGAGCACCCTTAGTAGATTAGACTTTCAACAGTCAAAGTAGTGGTAAGTCCTCATAGTTCAAGGACATGCATATTATTTTCAGTAGTTCAGTTTTAGTATTACTAGTCGAAGTTAGTTGGGGGCTTTTCCTATCAACTCCATAGTTCATACAGTTATAGAGGCTTCCCTGACTAGAGTTTTGGTATTTAATACCGTATTTAGTAGTATTTAGTATTATTTATAGATTTAACCTTATGGCATGTTTTAGCCTAATTCCACATATTATTCAGCATTATTATTAAGTTACTGCAGCAGGTACTAGTCATGGGTTAGCTTGTAATCCCTTGGGTTTATGAGCATCGTGTAGCATCCGAGGTATAGACTCGGGGTGTTACAAACTTAGTATCAAAGCCCAAGGTTCAATAGAGTCTTAGGAAGTCTGGAAGCCGCATCTAGTATAGTCTTGTATATGGTTCTGTTGCGTGCCATACTTATGGGCAAGAGGCTATGAGATGTTTTAGGAAAAGTTTCCCTTTTTACTGTATTCATGTCGTACGAGTGAGCACAATCTCAAGTTAAAATCTTAGTCTAATTCCTCTCTTCCTTATGCTTCCAAAACATGCCTTCCAGAGAAGCGAATGAGAGAAGTAATGAAAATCAGTGCCCCTTCCCCCGTTCAGGAAGATCCCCTAAATGAGCATGTCTCCCACTCTGAATTTAGAGCTGCTTTCACCGCCTTATCTTATTCATTTACTACTTAAAACAATCAGATATCCATTTTCTATCAAGTCTTATGGCTCATGCTTTGCAGAGTAGGGAGAATAGGCGTAGGAAATAATGGAGAAAGAATAAGGGTATTAGATTGTCTATGCTAAAAAGTGGCCGAACAAATCATCTCTGCCAGTAGTGTGGTAGAAACCATAAGGTTATCTGTAGATTTGGTAGCGATGTGTATTTCGTATATGGAAAGCCAGGCCACAGGGTCAGGTAGTGTCCTCAGGTTGGGTCACAGAGTTAGCATAATCATCCCCCAGCTAATCCGGTCGCCCAAATTAGCAGGGTGCTTCTTTCAGTGCCACCAGTAGGCAGCGCCCAAACAGACTCTATGCTCTTCAGTCCCGATAGGATTAGGAAAGTTCTCCTGACATGATCACTGGTACATTACAAGTTTTCCATTTTCATGTTTACGCTTTGCTAGATCCATGAGCTTTCTTATCCTGTATTACTCCAAATATAGCAGTTGATTTCGGAGTCAGTCTCAAAATCCTAGTAGATCCCTTCTTAGTTTCTTCCCCAATGGGTAAGTCTATCATAGCCTGACGGGTATACAGGAACTGTCCGGTTATGATATCTCAAAAAGTCACTTTAGCATATTTAGTAGAATTAGAGATACTAATTTTGATGTCATTCTCAGTATGGATTGAGTTTATTCTTTCTATGCCTCAATCGACTGTAGAAACAAAATTGTCCAATTTTAGTTTCCGAAAGAACCCGTCCTAGAATGGAGGGGTAGTACTTCAACACTTAGGGGTTAGCTTATTCCTTACCTTCAATTTAGAAAAATAATATCTAAGGGATGTGTTTATGATCTCATTTGAGTCCAGGACTCCAGATCAAAAACCCCTACTCTTGAATCAGTGTCAATCGCTTTTAAATTCCCAGATGTGTTTTCAAACGATCTTCTCATAGTTTCTCCCAAAAGAGAAATTGACTTCAAAATTGATCTACTCCCAGATACTCAGCCCATCTCTATTCTACCATGCAGAATGGCTCCAAAAAAACATAGAGAATTGAAAGAACAGTTAAAAGATCTCTTAGATAAGGGATTTATCAGACCCGATGTGTCCCTGTGCGGTGCACCAGTGTTATTCATGCATAAAAATCGATAAATAAATTCACGGTCAAGAACAAGTATCCACTTCCCAGAATCAATAACTTGTTTGACCAACTCCAGGGTGCCAGCTATTTTTCCAAGATAGACTTCAGATCAGGCTATTATCAGCTCGAGGTCATGGAAATTGACATCCTAAAAATAGCTTTCAGAACTAGTTATGGTTACTTCAAATTCTTAGTCATGTACTTTGGTATTACTAATGCCCCAATAGTTTTCATGGACTTGATGAACTGTGTGTTTAAGTAGTACTTGGATATGTTTGACATAGTCTTCATAGATGACATTCTTGTTTACTCCCGTAGTGAGCATAATCATGCAGACCATCTCCAAATAGTACTACAGACTTAGGTCATGCAGCTCCTTACTCATGTATGCATGCTATGATTTACATTGGGCTTAGTACGCATAACTCATGCTACCCTTCTAACGAATTGGCTAAATCTAGATCATGCATGTATATCCTCAACCTAGATCTTTTGGTAGATCCACCCAAGATGTTTATATTCGATTCCTCAGGCCTCATTTAAGTGTCGATTCTAGTATAGTATTCAGTACTCAATAATCAGTATTTAGCCTCAAAATTCAATAAAGAACTCACACAGTTCTACCGAACCATGGCTATCAGTTATTAGTTGCATAGCCATTAGAATCTAGTACTTTAGTATTATTCTAAACCTCAGTTACCCATATCCATTTATCAGAACTTAGTATTTAGTTCCAGTATGAGTCCTAATTAGAGTCTCAATTACAGTCTCAGCTACCATCTTAGTTACGGTCCCTATCCCATTCTAGTAATCAAATCAGTAACTTAATTCAGTTTTAGGTTTGCTTAACCATACTATACAGTTATTAGTTATTCAGTTATCAATATTTTATTACCTTAGTTTACAGATTATTTTAGAATAATATTATACACTTGGTCTTAGATTCTCAAATGATATATTTTTTCACACATTTATGCTCAGTTATCTCATGTTGCTCAGTTTGGCCTTACCTCATATGCATAATACTCTACAGTTTTAGTCCAGTTATTTAGACTAAGTACAGTTCAGTCCTACATACCCAGTATTCAGCTATCAGTCATTTAGTTAATCAGATAAGTTAGTATTGTTATGCATTCGTGCACAACACCCATGTGAATATTTTTCAGTAATCCCAGGTGAAGTATCATACTAAGGTGGAGAGTATAGTTGATAATAAATTTTTAGTATAATTTAGTCTGTAAAGCTAGTAATAATGTATTAGCAGTCAGACAGACAAGTTCGTGTGGTGTGGTTTCCACCTTTTCATCTGGTCACTCTATTCGAATATCTCATGAATTAAGTTATTCCAAGATAGAGCAATCAGGTAGTGCGTGTTTAGGTTAGTTCATGTATCATGTCATAGTTTCAGATCCTAGATATTCCGTCATGATTCAGTTCGTAGATGCCTTGTGCATCGCCTCAGATTTCCTCAGTATCTCAGCCAAGTTGGTATTCTTCGAGGGACATAATATCTCAAGAGGGATATGTACAATAACCCTGAGCTTTCATGTCCTAAGAATCCCAGTCCTCTATACGTAATCAATTCAATTGGAATAGTGGGTACTCATAGGTTGACCCTCAAGTTCCAATCTCAGCGTAAGCCATGTATTCAAGAGGCTTAGTTCAGTTCATGACATTCACTTCATTTCACGATATTCAGTTTATGTATCACAATCCAGACTCAATTATGTTCTTATGTTCTCATTCATGCATGTTCAATAAAGGGTCTCAAGTTAAAGATCGGTAATTTCGTATTCTTGAAAGTCTCTCCCATAAAGGGGAGGAAGAGGTTTGTCTAGGAGGGGAAGTTTAGTCCCCGATATGTTGAGCCTCACAAGTTTCCCAATTGTTCCGAAAAGGTAGCTTACGAGCTTGAGTTGCCTTTAGATTTATCTTCAGTTCATCCAGTGTTCCATGTATCCTTGCTAAAAAAGCACATAGGGGACCCAGCAGTCGTAGTTTCTTTAGAGGGCATAGATATTCAGAACAACCTTTATTATAAAGAGATCCCAGTTAAAATCCTTGACGATCATATTCACAGACTAAGGAACAAAGAAGTTCCTCTAGTCAAAGTTCTTTGGTGAAATTAGTCTGTTGAGGGAGATACTTGGGAAGTATAAGAAGACATGTAAACCAAGTATCCTCATCTATTCTCCACTAATCCAGACTTAGCTCAAGGTAATAGTTTTCCTTAAGCTTATTCAGTTTCATGTTCAGATTTCAGTTACAAACTTGGTATTAGTTACCATTGCACATTCAGTCATATGTTCATGAGTCAGTTCAATCATATATTCATGCATCATACATGCATGTTCAGTATAAGAAACTCAGGTTATTAGTAATCTTAGTCATGTATTCATGAATCATGTTCAACTATAATCATGCATCAGATATGCATACTCAGTATGATAATTCAGTATACTAGTAATATCAGTCATACAGTCATGTTCTAGATGTTCTTGTCTAGTAAGTAAGTCAGTCTCTTAGTATTTTTAGTCTCATCAGTCTCATTCGAGGATGAATGTTCCCAAGGGGGAGATAATGTAAGACCCAGCAAAATCCTAAGCTTAATTTAGTCCTTTAGGCTTGTCAAGGGGTCCCAAACTTATAATATTTTAGCTAAGTACTTAGACTTAGAGTCATTTTAGCCTATGAAGGCTGGAAATATTATTTTACGACCTTTACATCCTTTAAATGTTGATGTTTAGGTTGATTCATGATAAGGAATGTCCGTAGGTGTTTCCGGACACGTTTTGAATTTTTTAGACTTCGTTTGAAGCTCCTTTAGAATCATAAAATAGTGGATCAACGCGATCTTGGCACACCGTGTCAGCTATCACGTTGATTAACATTTTCTCCTACTACCAGTGTCTAATTCCAGTGAATCGATGTGAATATGGCATGATGTGTTGGCTATCACATCGATGCCATCAACGCACTGCGTTGACCTACGCGTTGGTAGCCCAATTTTTAGTCATTAAAAAACCGCATTCTTGGGGGTATTTAAGTCCTTTTCCTTGAACCTCGGCCCCTAAAACACAAAATTAAAATCCCTAAAGAGAAAATATAGTAATTATTTCTTAAATTTGCTTATGGACAAAACCCTAGAAGATTCAATTTCAAATCAAGAACTCAAGATTCAACCATAAACTTTCAGAAATTCTTCAACAAAGGTATGTGAAGTGTTCATCCAAGGATCCCTTCCACTCTTGGAGTCCAAGAATAACTTTTGAACTTCAAGTAATTGATTTTATGATTTTCATATTTGGAATTAAAGTGTATCCATGATTGCTATTTGGATTAAGTTCTTAATTCATGATTATATATATATATATATATATACATATACATATATACATATATATATATATATCATGTGAATTTGATCATTATGTGTGTAGATTCATGTGAATCCATGATACATCCTTGATTTATTAAATTAGAGATTAATTATGATGCTCACTTGTCGTTCAATACTATGTACACATATTATGCTCACCAAGTTGTTGATAAATTGTCCATGTGAACTATTAAGAGAATGAGATCATGTCAAGTTAGCTTTTGTGCAAGTTATATCATGCAAGTGTTTGTCAAAATGCCCCAATGAATGAATGATGATCAAGTACTTAGCTTATATGCTTCAAGTTGTGCCATGTCTCTTAATTTATGTTATCGAGTCCTGGGGTACTTGTACCCAACAATTTAGCTAATTACCTAGAGTCTTTGTCAGTCATAGAATAGGATCAACCAGGACACCATCAGTAGTACTCTCAGTCAATTACAGAACTTAGGAAAACTCAATAGAATTGTATTAGTCAAGTCTAATTCAGCCTTTAGTTCAAACCTCAATAAACTCGATCAGCTAATAGAATTCAGTAGTATTCTGTCATTCAATGGTCCTCAATGAACTCAGTTCAATTTAGCTAAATAGTAATCTCAGTAATCGTTCAGTCCAGCCTAGTATAGACTAGAAACCAGTCCAGTGTCTATTCAGTTGGGAGTAGGATTCAGCATTGAGTTAACCCAAGGATGGGGGTATTTCTGTCAGTAGAGGGTTTGAACCTTAGAAGCAATCCCTAAGTTACAAAACTATGTAGCTATCGTAGGTTGAGGTATCTTGCTGCTAGACATTATGAGGGTTGATACTTCTCATCCGAGTTATCCTACCAGTGGGGGTTGATGGAAGAGATTCCTGTCAGAGAGGGTTAACTCACAACTTATCCTTACCCATGGCATAGTATTGATACCCCTCCAACTGGGGTTACAGGTTGGACCCTAAATCAGTTAGAGAAGGGGTATGTCGGTAGATGATTACCTCTGACAGTCTCAGTTTCAGTCTCAGTCTGAAAATAGAACTCGTTAATTTCTATAGATTCAGGACTATCAGATATAGTCACTTAGCTTAGTACGGAACTTAGTGTAGTTCCTCAGAATTTAGGAGTGTCAGATACAGTTATCTAGTTATCATTTATAAAATATTAGTTATCCAGTTAATCAGTTAATCAGTATTTAGACCCAGTGTTCAATGTTATCACATTTTCAGTTATAGTATACATATTTATGCATGTACTCTTATTCAGTCATACTCATGTTATTCAGTTATTATTGTTCATGCATATGAACCCATGCATCCAACCTACCTCACTGAGCATACTAGTATATTCAAACTACTAACATATGCTTTTTGCAGTATGATGTCTTATATGATAGATTTCGACACCCGGGCTCTCGATCACCCTCAGTAGATCATAATTTTAGTAGTCAGAGTAATGGTGAGTCCTCATTGTTCGAGGACATGCTTATTATTTTCAGTAGTTCAATTTCAGTATCAGTAGTCAGAGTTAATTGGGGGCTTATCCCATCAACTCCATAGTTCAGATAGTTTTAGAGGCTTGCCAGACTAGAGTATTTTCAGATTGTTGGTTAGATTTTAGTATTTTGTTCAGTTTTGGTATTTAATACCATATTCAGTATTATTCAATATTATTTATAGATTGAACCTTATGGCATATTTTTCCTAATTCCGTATGTTATTTAGCATTATTATTTGGTTGTTACAGTAGGTATCATTCATGGGTTAGCTTGTGGTCCCTTGGGATTATGAGCACCGTGTAGCATCCGAGGTGTAGAATCAGGGCGTTACAATACAAGAACTGTCCTATTATGATACTCAGAAAGTCACTTCAGCAGATTTAGTAGAATTAGAGATGACAGATTTCAATATCATTCTTGGAATAGATTGTAGGAACAGAATAGTTCATTTCCAGTTTCTAAATGAACCAGTCCTTAAATAGAGTGGTAGTACTACAACGCTTAAGGGTCAGCTAATCTCATACCTTAGAGTAAGAAAAATAATATCCAAGGGACGTGTCTATCATCTTGTACGAGTCAAAGACTCTAGTTTAGAAACTCCCATTCTTGGGTCAGTTCTAGTAGTAAATGAATTTTCATATGTGTTTCTTGAAGATCTTCCCGGAGTTTCTCCCAAAAGGGAAGTCGACTTCTGAATCGATCTTCTTCCAGATACTCAGCCCATATCTATTTTGCAATACAAAATGGCTCCATATGAACTCAGATAGTTAAAAGAACAGTTAAACGATCTCCTAGATAAGGGATTCATCAGACCCAGCATTTCCCCGTGGGGTGCACCAGTTTTATTCATGCGTAAGAAAGACGGTTCCCTCAGAATGTGTATAGACTACTGTCAGTTGAACAAAGTCACAGTCAAGAATAAATACCCACTTCTTAGAATCGATGACTTATTTGACCAACTTTAAGGTGCCAGTTATTTTTCTAAGATAAACCTCAGATCAGGCTATCATCATCTCAGATTTCGGGAATGTGACATTTGAAAAATAACTTTTCAAACCTAGCATGGTCACTTCGAGTTTCTAATCATGTCCTTTGGTCTTAGTAATGCCCCAACAGATTTCATAGACTTAATGAACTGAGTGTTTAAGTAGTACTTGGACATGTTCGTTATAGTCTTCATTGATGACATTATTGTCTATTCCCATAGTGGGAATGATCACGTAGATCATCTCAGAACCATACTTCAGACTCTAAAAACCCATCAGTTCTCATGATATCTATTCATGTCTTACATGTCAGCTCTATGAACATAGCTCATATTCATGCACGTTAGCAAAAAATCATGTATGCTTACAATTCTTAGTATAAGGAGTTCCAGTTCACTCAGTTTTATAAATCATGTTCCATGAACACAAAAACTCCAGAATCAAGTCATGCAGCTCATGACTCATGTACTCATGTCATTCTTTACAGTATTCTCAGTTCCCATAACTTGTTCTACGCACCTAACGATTGGCTAAATTCATATTATGTCACGTAAATTCTTAGTTTAGATCTCTTGATAAACCCATGATGTTGATATTTTATTCCTCAGGCCTTAGTTAAGTTTTGAGTTTGGTATAGTATCCATTCATCCTTCAGGTCCTCATGTTTTAACCTTTCGGTGACTCTCCTTATGAACTAATATAGTGATTAGCGATTTCTTAGATGGGAAAGGGCAAATATTCTATGTTAAGGAAAGATTTTTGCATACTTGTTTTACACGAGGATGTATTTATGACTATAGGCTTGAGTGTCAGATTAGTGTGCAAGTAAATGACTAGCACAAAGTTGTGTTTAGTTAATGTAGGGAGGGAAATTAGAATTTTTCATAAGTTGAGAAGTTGAGGAAATGCAGAGTGTGAGTGCTTATTCAGATCCTCGATTTATGTCATTCTCCATCCTGTAGTTATCAGAACTCAGTTACAGTCTTAGTTCAACGTTCAGTTTAAAACTCAGTTAGTCTCAGGCTTTCTTGACCGTAGCATAAAGTTATTAGTTAGTCAGTTATCAGAATCATGTTATACTCTTGGTCCAGCATTCTCAGATAATATAGTTTACACGTATTCATGCACAGAATCTAATGTTGCTCAGTCAGTCCCTACCTCATATGCATAATACCCTATAGTTTTAGTCCAGTCTAAGTACAGTTTAATCTTAAATAACCAGTATTCAGCTATCAAATATTTAGTTAATCAGATAAGTTAGTGTGTTTATGTATTCGTGCTCAGCGCCCATGTGAATATTTTCAGTGGTCTTAGGTGAAGTGTCATACTAAGGTGGAGAGAATAGTTGAGAGAGCATTCGAGGAATATGTCTCATCTTGAAAATTTGTAGTTACAGTACCTAAGGCTTAGTCACTCTATCTTAGATGATGTTTTGGAGGCCTTACCTCATGTTACAGAATTTTAGCTAGGATGTAATTTCTTATTCAGATGTTTTATTTAGCCCATGCCAAGATTCTTTGTTCCCTAAAGATAGCATGAGTTAGTCCATAAAGCCAACAATTCAATTTAGCAGTCAAGCGGACAAGTTTGCATGGTTTCCTATCTTTCGACCCAGTTGTCCTATCAGAAGTGTCATTAATATGACCACTCCAAGATAAAGCATCCTGGTAGTTGCAAGTTTATCTTAGTTCTTGTATCATGACTTAGTTTTAGATCCTAGACATTCAGTCACTATTCAGTTCCTAGGTGCCCCATGCATCATCTCAACTTTTCCTCAGTATCTCAGCCAAGTCAGTATTCTTCAAGGGACATAATGTCCCAAGAGGGAGATGCACTATAACCCTAAATATTTAATGCCTAAAACCTCGTAGTTTCTCTTCATGTAACGAATCTAATTTGGAGCAGTGGATACTCATGAGTTGACCCTCAAGTTCCTATTCAGTTGTAAGCCATGTATTCAGGGGCTTAGTCCAGTTTATGATGTTCAGTTCATGTATCATATTTCAAGCCCAGTTATGTTCTCATTCTTCCCCATTTATGCGTGTTCAGGAAATGATCTCAAGTTTGAGATCAATGATTTTGTATTCTTAAAAATCTCTCCCATGAAAAGAGTATATGTTGGTCCTTACAGAATTCTCAGCTATTTCGAAAAGGTAGCTTATGAGCTTATGTTGCCTTCAGATCTAGCCTTAGTGCATCCAGTATTCCATGTCTCCTTGCCAAAGAAATAAATTAGTGACCCAGCAGTCATAGTCTCCTTAGAGGATGTAAATATTCAAAATGATCTCTCTTTTGAAAAGGTTCCAGTCTAGATCCTCGATCATTATATTCGCCAAATGAAGAAAAGAGAAATCCCCTTAGTCAAAGTTTTTTGGCGGAATTAGTCCGTTGAGGGAGCTACTTGGTAAGCTGAAGCAGATATGCGGACCAAGTACCCTCACTTCTTATCCTCAAACTCAGATCCAGCTTAAGGTAACAGTCTTCCTTAGCTTTACTTAGTTCCATGTTCAGTTACAGTTATAAACTTGGTATCCATTACAGTTCCATATTTAGTCATGTATTCATGAATCAGTTCAGTCATTTACTCATGCATTAGATGTGCATGGTCAGTATGAAAATTCATCTTATCAGTAGCTTCAGTCATATATTACATGCATTAGATATGCATGCTTAGTATAAGAACTCAGTTTGTCTGTAGTTCATTCATGTAGTCATACATCAAATATGCGTGTTCTATGTGTAAACTCAGTTTATCAGTGTTTCTCAGCTTTATCAGTCTCATTCGAGGATGAATATTCCCAAGGGGGAGATATTGTAATACCCCATATTTCTTAAGCTTAACTTAACTCTCAGTTCATGAGTTATCCAATATAATTTTTTTTAAAAAAAAACACTCTATATTTTTCAGTTTAGAGCCTGTCATTGTGTAGGAAATTCAATTAGCTTTCCAACAATATAAATTTACCCAAATTCGATAACCGAGCGAAGAGTTATGGCCAATTTAGTGAAATAGTGTGCCAATTGGAACTCAGGCGCCTCGCGGAGCTAGGCCAAATGGTACTTGGCAATTTCTAGTGAAGCTCAGCGATACCACCGCGTTACGCCACCAGCCAAAATCCCAATTGTTATTTTTCAGTGTACCATTACGATCCTAACGAGTCGCGCCGATATCCTAATTCCTAGTTGTCAATTTCCAGTAAGAGACTATGATTGTTCCATATGCACCACAGGATAAATTCTCTGATGTCAATTTTAATTGACATGGCGTGATAGCACCACATCTCACCAGGGGTAATTTCATAAATTTTTTATTGAAATCTAAAGTTTCACCCAGGGTTAAATTGGTACTTTCCCATAATTTTAATCCACCCTGGTGTGATATTTAAGTCCTAAAATGTTTTGAACTCATTGTGTAATAGTTTATCCAAATTTAAAAAGGCATTCTCTCTAAAGAAAATAAACTCTAACTTAAGAAATCAAGAACAAGCCTAAGAGTTCCTCTAAGAATCTTCAAGAATTGGCAATCAAATTTATGGTAGATGTTCATCTATGGGTTCCTTTCATCCATAGAGTCCACAAATCCATTTTCATACTACAATTTATGGAATGTATGTATGTCTATGATGTTAATTGGGTTTTTAATCCATTTTTATTATAAGATTCATGAAATTAAAATAGTTATGTGATGAATTATGTGAATTGCATGCTAAACCCTTGAATTTGCAATTTGGTATTGTATTCATGATGTCATCTGTTGGCCATTATTATGTGAAGTAATCTATGCTCCCCAAGTGTTATTAAAAAGCCTATGTGAAGTAAATAGTAGAATCATGAGATGTCATTTTATGGCCCCAATCATGTACAAGCTTATGCCTTGCAAGTGTTTGATAAAATATCTCTATGGATGAATTATGCACAAGTGAACATTGTTATTTTATTCAAGACTATGCTATGCTTTACTTCTCATGCTATCGAGTCCTGGGGGTACTTAATACTTGATAATCTAGTTGTTTACCTAGAGCCAGTGTCAGTTACAGAATAGTATTAGTCATGTCACAATCAATAGAATTCAGTCTGTTATAAAACTCAGTAGAACTCAGTCAGTTACAGAACTCAGGAAAACTCAGTAAACTCAATATCAGTCTAGTTCAGTCCAGTATAATCAGTCCAATGTCTTTCAATTAGGAGTAGGATTCAGTACCGAGTGAACCCAAGGATGGGGGCTCACCTGCCAGTAAAGAGTGTGATCCATAGAAATAATCCTTGCATTCCAGAACTACGTAGCCAACGTATGTTGAGACATCAACATTCCAGTTAAGGGTCAAATAGGTGTCTTAACCTGCCAGATGAGGGTTCCACCATTCTCATTAGAGTACCTGTCAGATCAGGGTATCTCTTCAATTATCTTTACCAGTGGCATGGGGCATGTCGGTTAGATAATTACCTCCCACAGTCTCAGTTTTAGTCTCTAGAATAGAACTCAGTTTAGTTCTACAGAATCAGAACTGTCAGATACAGTTAATCAGTATCAGTAATTTAGTTATCAACAACTTCAGATTATCAGTTACTCAATATCTGAACTTAGTATTTAACTTTAGAAAAACTCAGTTACAGTATTCATATATATGCACAGCATTGCATACTTAGTATTTACAGCAGTTACAGATTATCCACGTACTCTCATGTTTTGTTACTTTGTATCATTCA
>NC_061119.1:24538225-24585634 GCF_002878395.1 Capsicum annuum
GTTAAATAATCATTTTTATTTACAGCACGATGAAGATCAGAAGTTAGGGACAATCTACATTGAATATTTTTTAACAATGTTGATAAATAAAAACAATATTGTGAATGGAGTCTAAAAATATCAGACCGACAAATAGTTCTAGCAATACCGTTAAACATAGGATTATAAATTGCTTGTATATAATGAATAAAGGCATCAGAAGAAGGAGATCTAAAAGGCAAACAACCCACAACTACCATTTTAGCTATTTCTTCTCTGTCCCTCAATTTATTATACTTCTTCGCTACGTGACCGGTTGCTGGGTCCATTCTAGTTTGCATTGACCCACCAACATCCCCACCACCTTTTGCAATATTTAACTCTCTTTTCTGATCTTCAGCTATATGTCTCATTAACGTACCCGTACCCCCTTGCTTGCCTCCACTTCTATGCTTATATATTTGTTGATAAATATTGCATTGCACCTCAATATCTGATATACGTTCAAAAAATTGCCATGCAATACTAGTTCTTTTACGAGGTTTTGGGGCACTGGGAGGATGGGAAGGGAGATTAGCTGATTCAGATCTAACGTTAGCATCTCCTACTGCAGGTGTCTCAGCAATATTTTCATTATCTTCGTCTAAATTAACCGCATCTACTTCATTTTCTTCTTCTATACCGTAATTTTCCTGAGCTTCTACATAATCCATATCGTGAGCACCTACACCTATTTCTTTCTCAAAAGGTATACCAAGCGGTACCGGAGGCGAAGGTACACGGGTATATCTAATACTTGAACTACCTCTACCACTACTAATTCATTTTTTACTACCACTATCGCTTCCGGGAGAAAAATATTTAACACCTTTAGTAGCGAGGTTTCTTAATTTATCCATAATATAAATTAAATTAAAATAAAAAATATTCAAAATACATAATATAATAAAATTAAATATTAAATAATTAATACAACAAATAAAAATTAAACATAAGAGATGGAACGACAATACCAAATTTTGGAAGTATCCGAAGATTGCAACTTTAGAAACTTCCGCTCGTACTTTGTAAACAAAAAATTAAAAAATTAAAGTGAACACTTTAAGAAATTAAATATATTGAATATTTGAGAATTGAGAATTGAGATTTGAGAGAGAATGAGATTTGAGAGAGTGAAAAATTATGTGAAAAATGATTGAAGCTGTAGGGTATTTATAGATTTTTTTTGGGGATTAAAAAATATTTTTTAAAGTTTTTTTTTTTTTAATAAATGGGCCCAAACTAGCCGTTTGGACCCAAAAACGGCTATATAGCCGTTGGGCCAACGGCTAGTTTGGCCCAAAAGCCAAAATATCTTTTTTTTTTAAAAAATAAATTTATCCGGGTTGGGCCGGGCCGGTTAACCGATGGGCCTGAAACGGGCTTGGTTTGGGTCGGGTTAGTCGGACCCATTTTAAAAAATAATCGGCCCGGGACCCGGAACCCTAAAGCCCTAGGATTTACCGGGCTGGGTCAAATCGGGCCGAGTTAGGTACGAGGGTCCGGCCCGGCCCACTTGACACCCTAAGGTAAAGATAGCGACCATTTGGAAGTACATAAGAGTTATGATTATGATTCTATGAGTGACAAAGGAAAAGTTATCTTAAAATTTGCTCTAACTTATGATTTCATAGTAGATAAAACATACTTTAAAAGGAGAATCTCACGTAATGACTTAAAGAAGGTGGGGGGGAGAGAGGGAGGGGGGTCTGTTGGATCATAATCAAATCACATAGATTTTATCATTACAAGAAGATGTGACAAGACTTTTATCCTCACGTAAATTTCAATTTTAGTCCAACAATAAAATATATTTACCAAAAAATTTTATATTATTTTCCATCACTATGAAAATTAAGAGAGTATATTTAAGCATATAGCTACGTTTTTTGATAAATAAGAACATGTGAATCCATGCATTTGATGCAATACTTTCTTTGTTCAGGGACGGGCCAATAATGTAAGATAAAAGAAACGTGAATAAGAGCTACATAAAATCTTAATTCGACGAGGATAATCAACCGTTAGAACATTCTCTCCCACTTGTTCATTAACTGGGATAGATCCATAGTATGAAACACAATTTAATGGAATCTAATAGCTTTTGTCAACTTTGTGTGTTTATTAAGAAACTTAAAATGATCCTAATTTCTCACTCTTTCTATGAGACAAAACCTCACGACACTCCACTACACTTCGTCTTGTAAGTGTTTATCAAAGTTCATGATCCAAAAGGGGAGAATAATGCAATGGATAAGCGGCTCTACAAGTTGGGCACATGTTTTTCTTGGATAACCATGGGAGGAAACACCTTACATGAAAGACATGTGAATAATAAGCTGCAATCACTTCATTCTCATCTTAAAACATGCCATGACAAACAAGGCAGGTCTCATCTATTAGATCATTGATGCAATATAAGCTGGACTTGGACACCCATATCTATAAAACATCGCTCGACTTCAACAATCCTTTATCTACATCTATTCAATAGGTGGTTTCATTGGACAAATTCCACCTTCACTCGTATATTTCCTAGATTTGTAAAGATACTCCAAAACATCCCCAAGGTATCGATTATAAGAATCTTTCATCAATCAATATTACTTACGCCACACGTCACTTCTTTCCACATTTTTTCAAACTGGCAATAAGTTGGAAAGGTGGATGCATGAGATTACGTCGCACAAAAATTAATATTAGTACCAAAAGCAATACAATGGATGTGAGAGATTCCAACAAATGAGTGTAGATAATATGGAACATATGATCAGTGAAATACACTGCCCACATAATTGAAGTATGGAAAGAAGATGCGAACCTTATGCGCATTCCCATTGAATGAAAATAGGAACTTGTTTTTAACAAATGAAGTTTTATATTTCACATTTGCTTGCATCCCTTATTTTTACATAATTTGGTTGTTTCCAACTTAACGACACCTTGAGAAAAGGAAAGCAAGAAGAATTAACAATGCTTATATCATTATGCTGAGTAAGACTTGTTGCTTATGTAGATGGGCATCAAGAGAGGATTTTGACCGAAGATTATGTATCCGGGTGTGCTATACATCTTGATTCCACTAAAATGTATCATGATTTGAAAAAGATGTATTGGTAGAATAACTTGAATAGAGATGTTAATTTTGTTGCCAAGTGTTTAATTTGCCAGCAAGTTAAGATTAAGCATTTGAAATCTGGTGGAACCTTCCAAGATATAGCTATACTCATGTAAAAGTGGGGGATGATTAATATGAATTTTATTACCGGCCTTCCATATTTTCGTAACTAGTACTATTCTATTTGGGTCATCATTGATAGAATGACTAAGTCTGCCTATTTTTTGCCTATAATGACTAACTATTTGGTTGAGGATTATGTGAAGTTAGATATCCATATAATCATTAGATTGCATGGAGCACCTATGTCTACAATATCCAACAGAGGTACGTAATTTTGTTCTCAATTTTGGCAATCTTTTCAGAAAGAAATGGGTACACAAGTGAATCTTAGCATCACTTTCCATCCTCAGACTGATAGGCAAGTCGAGCATCCTATTTAGACTTTGGAAGACATGATAAGGGCCTGTGTTATTGACTTTCTGGGTAGTTGGGGGGGATTACTTTCCATTTATAGAGTTTTCTTTTAATAATAGTTATCATTCCAACATTTAAATAGATCCTTTTGAGACCTTCATTATAGAAGCTATAGATAGCTGATTGGATGGTATAGGTGGGTTAAACTAGAATTTTTTGATCCCGATATAGTACACCAAGCAATGTAGAAAGTCAAGGTTATTTAAGAGATACTTAAGATCATTTAAAGTTGCCAAAAGTCCTATGTTGACGTAAGGTAGAGGGAGCTCGAGTTTGAGGTTGATGATTGGGTGTTTTTGAAAGTCACCCTTATGAAAGGAGTTATGAGATTTTGGAAAAAGAGGAAACTCTGTCCTCTTTACATTGGTCCATATAATATTCTAAGAAGGATTGGAAATGCTTCTTATGAATTAGACTTGTCAGCGAGCTTGGTGTCAGTTAATCCTAGGCTTAATAAGTCCACGCTAAAAAAATGTGTGGGTGACCTTTCCTTGGTGGTGCCCATATAGAATATTGGTATGTAAGATTCTCTATCATCTAAAGAGGTTCATATCAAAATGTTAGATAGAGAAGTTTGAAAGCTGAGAACCAAGGAGATAACCTTGGTAAAGGCATTGTGGAGGAATCAAAGAATAGGTAAAGCTACTTGGGAATTGGAGGAAGATATGAAAGATAGATATCCCAAACTATTTGCAACTCCTAATGATATTGTTTGAGGTACAAATCCTGTGGTCACCCTCAATCTTCTAAAATTCATACTTTCCGCCTTTTTATGCTCCTCCATGCATCATGAAAAATATGTCCTAATCATCATTCAGGGATGAATGACACAAGGGGAAATAATGTAATTACCTAGGGGTTTAGCCAAAATAATACGTGATACAAACTAAATCAACATCAAACTTCCACGGACTAAAATGCAAGGCTGACACAAAGCTACCCAATCCATATTCATCTATGGGAGGCAAGTCTATATTTGGATAACCATTTTCAATCTCTCAAGAGATCAATGCTAAGTGTAGAGGATAACTTGGAGAAGAGAGCCAAATTTATCCCAAGGCCTAAACAAGAAATAAAGCTCGAGGACTACAAATATTCATATGATATTAAAGAAGTTAGATCTGCTTGTTGATAGCCGAATTAGGGGTTTAAGAGTTTAATATACTATTCACTTCTTATTTCTCTTATGTTCTTTGTGTCTATCTAATTATCTTTATTAATCTATCCTTTTATCCCTTTACATTTTGCATTTCAATTCGTCAACTCTTTTGTATTTGTGTTTATTTATAGTTCTGTGGTTCGATCTCATGCCATTTTGTATCATTTTCGATATTGATTTCATTCATAGGAGGTTAATCTTAGGTCTAGTCATCTTTAAAAGTTAAAAATCACAAAAATATTTACTATGTACATTTTTAGGGTTAGGGCAAAATTTAAGTCTTTGATTTTAGTGTTTTCTTGTGTTTCTAGTAGTAGATTCTTGTTCTCTAATACTATTGTAGTCTATATGTAGAATTTGAGCTAAATCGATGCTATATAAAAGATTCTACCATTAATAAAAGCTTCAGTTTTAAGAAAAGAAAGTGGGCTAAAAATATGGAAATCTTGGTGAGGAACTTGAGCTAAATGATGTTTAGAATGAGTTTAGAAGTTTAAAATGTGATTAAATTCAAAATTTCAACTCATTCCAAGCTAAGGAGAAGAAGTTGGAAAAGTTGGTGTTCCAAGAGAAATTGTTATCTTCAAGACTGATTTTCAGCTAAAAGTGGTTGTTTGATCCATGAAGGAGAAAGAGAAAGAATGTAAAAGTGTTTGTAATAAATCTTCGCCAAAGTTTCCAAGCATATTCAAAGAGAATAAGACGAAGGGGACTAATATCGGGGAAATAACGTCATTCCAAGTGGGCTGCTCGGCTGATCTACTTTGGATCTGCCCTTGGCCTATATTTGAACTACTGCAGTAGCTCAAAATAGTGTATGTTGCATTGGGAGTTCTAGCCGGTGCTTGAACTGCTCCAAGCCTGTTAAAGCAAGTTAAGATAGCACCAAAAGCGATTGGCATGCGCTAGGGATGCCTTGGATATTCTCAAACACACTTCAAATGCAATTCACCGACATAATTCAACACTTCAATACTCTTTTTTTCTCATTTTTTATTACATTAGTTTTAGTTCTTGATTCCTAGATTTTTACTTTTATTCATAACTATTCAAAAACTAGTAATTCACCTAATATGTTGGTTAATTAGTGCTTGAGTCCCGTTTCTTTCTTCGTCCTATTTATTTTGAGATTTTCTACTGTTTAATTTGTCATAGATTCTTGACTCACATCCGTATATATTTTCTTTAAGTCATTTCAAGCAAGAATCTATTTTGGCCACAAGTAGAGATTGACACCTTATAGACCACTAAAGTATAAACAATTTTCAACTTTCGCTAATCCAATTGTGATGTCTGCAAAGGTGACCATCTTATGAGTGTTGGTTAAGAGTTTTTACTACTAATATTATTTTTTCAGTTCGTAAGTACAGTCATTTTTATGGAATTATGTATTTATTTGGTAGCCTCGGATATATATAACTATGACATAAAAGACTGATTGTGGTGAAGAAAGTTATGGATATGAGGAAGATGGAGAATATAGAGGCTATTAATATAGCCATGATCAAGAGTTGTATGAGAATGAGGGCTACTATTCCAAAGGAGAATATGAGATAAATGATTATCCTAGTTTCTATAGAGTGTATTGAGATGATGAAAAGCCTTGTGATAGTTCTTATGTGGAAGAAAGGGCATGTGGGGAGTACTGATTATGGTGAAGAAACTTATGGCTATGTCGAAGATGGAGAATATGTAGTCCATAAATATAGCAATGATCAAGAGTTGTGGGAAAATGAGGGCTATTATTTGAAGGAGAATAAGAGATAAATGATGATCCTAGTTCCTATCCTATAGAGTGTGTTGAGATAATAAAGAGACTTGTGATGGTTCTTATGTGGAAGAATGGTCATATGAGGGGTATTACACTTCCCACTCTAAGCATGAAGATGATCTAGAGTTTAACCTTCCTTTTTATGCACCTTCTAATGGTTGTGGTGAGAATGCACATGTGAGTTATAAAAATGCATATTTCTCATCTCGTGGTAATTCTTATCAAGGTCGAATTGGTGTGATTAGTTAAACTACGTATTGTAGAGGTTACCCCATAGGAAGAAAAGAATGTGCATCTCCAAAGCCTAGCGATATAATATCCCATCCTTCTTGTTTTGGTGCCCAAATGTTTGGAAATGGGAACAAAGTTAGATATGGAGGGTATAGTATAAGTCATGATCTTTCTACTCTTCCTATCTTTATAAGAGAATCGGATCCCAAAGATTATATTGATTGGGAATGAAAATATGAAAGTATATTCAAGGATTATGATTAAGTAAAGTTGAAAAAGATATATATGCCCTTAAACGCATTCAATGGCCGATATTGATATGGTGGGAACTTGTAAGAATGCCCGGTTAAATATTGAGTGCCTTGAAAAAGTTCACGAGGAATACCTATGTACCGAAGGGGTATACAAAGCTTTTACAGTGTTGATCCAAGAAGAAATATTTGCTCAGTAAAAGTAAATATTTGTGGTGTTTCAGGATAAATCTTTGTGCCTGATGATTGGTGCTATGAAAACTACATAACTCCTTCTATGGTTGACTATCTAGGGATACCATGAGAGTCCTTGCTTTTCCCATACATCATAGAAGGCTATAGAGTTTAGGAGAGAGTGGAGGGTTTCTTCACCCAAGGTGGGTACTACGAGAAGGTTTGGCATGGCATATTTGCCTTGGAATGTGGACATTTATGCTTGGATGCTATTTGATTTGCATGACATAATGTTCCAAATGAGAAAAATTAACCTAAGATTGTAATGGACCAATGAAGAAATCATCTCTTTCCACCTATCCTTCCCAGATTGCAAAGAAATGTGGCTACTTACTCTATGTCTAATGAACATGTGAGACAAAATATTAAGAGGGGTGAGGGAGTGCAACGTGGCAATACAAGAAAGAGAAGGGAAAGGTTGAGAGGAGTGAAGTGAGGGGGTTTCCACCAATCCAATCTAACTTTGTTTGTCCTTCTCTTAGTAAGGACATGTGTGTACTTACCAACAAGACAAGCGAAGGAGAACATACACCACTAAAAGATACTTTCTTTGAAGATTTGATGAGGGAAATTTCAGATGATTCCAAAGCTTGTAAAGGACCTTCACCCCAAGGTAAAGAAGAATCTTCTCAAGCACTTTAAGGTAACATATCTAACTCTTGCACTTTAGTAAATGTGAGTGATCATTGTGAGGCTAGTATCCAATTGAGTGTAAGTGATAGTTTGCCTATATGTGACTCTAATGATTCTTTACCTCTTATTGATTATGTACCTATTGAGAGTGTGGATACACTAGTTGATCCTATTGATGACTGAATTGACTCTTTTCTTGCAAGGTCAATTTGCATCCACCTAGCATTGAAGCTAATGTCTTGAATGATAGTAGATTATCTTGTGGAAATTATATTGATCAGCTTGTGTGTGAAACTATCCCACCACTTGAAGATGTTTGTGATATGATTAATGAAACTCAAGTGAGTGATGATTTTAAAATATTGGTCAATTAAATGGAGTGATCCTTTGAGGATACCCCTTGATGAAAATCCCATAGTTTTTTGGCTCATAGGAATGGCCTTTTGTTTGGAACTTTTTTAAAACTTGATAGTTGTATTTTTTAGAGTGAGCTTACATTTTCTAATTCCACAACATGCATTAATCTTTCTCTCTTTAAGTACTATCCTGTTTGAAGATGATGACACTCGTAGTGAATTAACTACTGATATGGATCATGTTTATAATATCGCCTTTCTTGAGGGTTATACTCTATTGAACAACCCACTTTAAGATAAGGCTATTACTCCAAAGGATGGAAATATTATCTTGGAAGATGAGAGTACTCTTTTGGAAATGAATGATCAATTGGGGATTAATAACTTTGATTTACTTGAATGTTTGAGAAACCCAATTAGTGGTTATTCTTATGATTTTGGTTGGTGTCCTTTGTATGACATCCCACCCTTATTTGATAAATATGGGGATTAATTGTTTGATCCTTTTGGTGACCTGAGTCATGATCTCTTTATTGTTAGTGGTGCTATGTGTCTTCTTGAGAATTCTTCCCTTGAAAGAGAAAGTGTTAATTGTTTAGAAATGGTTCCTTGTTCTTTGTGTTCCTCTACTGATGAGAGTACTCATGGTGATGATTAGAATGCAATGGTTAGTATATGCATAAGGAAACTGTAGTTGAAGTTAATTTGCATGATTCCTTTCTCTACCTTTTCTTTTCTTATGAAATTACCAATGGTCATATAAGGGGTAAGTCTAATTGTAAAGGTGGAAGTTTCACAGAAAGTGAGTATTGCCTTGACCCATGTTCTTGACTACCTCTTCCCTTTGACCCCAGTGACCTATTGGTATCAGGTGATTTCTATGCACCTGACTTGGTGCTCGATCAAGATGAAAATCAAGGTTTGAATGAGGATGTTGGTATAATTACCTATGATGGAAAGCCATTCTTGGGGATGCACAATCAACTTGATTAACCAGTGTTGTTCTTGGGCAAGATCTCTATCAAAGATGCATTTTTTAAAGGATTATGTTCTTATTGAGACATGGAACCAATATGTGTCTTTATGAGTGGTTGAATGATTACCATGGTTTCTTTAGCTGTCCTTGTTGTCCAAGTCTCTTGAGTGTCCAAGTAGTTTTCATCTTATAGGACTACATGCCCTTAATTCACCATTTTGATAATTGGTTATATGTTAAGTGTGTTCATCCTTGGTTTGGTGAAGAGTTTTTTGTTTCTCATCCTAACCATCATTCCATGAGGATATTTTCTTTTCTTGTTACTCTTATGGTTCTGCAAGGTATGGATTCGAGGTTGAATCCTTTTCAAGAAGGGGAGGATGATACAAGCTTAATCGACATCAAACTTTCAAGGTATAAATCTTAGGCCGACACAAAGTTTCCTAAGAAATGGTCATATATGGGAGGAAAGAATATGTTTAGAGAACCATTTTCAAGCTCTCAAGAGATCAACACCATGGGTGGAAGATAGCTTAGAGCCGGGATACGAATTCATCCAAAGACCTCAACAAGGAAGCAAGCTCGAGGACTATAACTACTTCCATGATATTGAGGAAGTTAGATGTATTCAAAGACATCTAGATACTATTTAGGGAGTGTTTTAGAGTGTCTAAATATGTTACAACTTAGAACTGCCCACTAATCATAACATGGTTCTTAGAGTCATAAGTGACCCCAAGCTAACCATGGTTTGGTACCTATTGTGAGCACATAAGAAAAGAATAATACAAAATAATATGTGGAAGCTTAATTGGGAAAAATATAATAAGATATAATACTGAAACAATACTCCATATGTCTGAATATTTGATAAAACTGAAAACAAGTCTAACTTTATGAAAGCCTCCAAAACATAGGGATTTGATGGGACAATTTCCCAACTAACTCCAACTGACAGAGATTAAAGAAGTAATAAAGTAAATATTGATAACTTGTCTTCTAAGGATGAGGACTCACCCTAATTGCTGCTAAGTGGAACAAGAACTAATTAAGGGTTATCGGGGAACTGTGCGTTCGAACCTATGTTATAAGACAACATAACACAAAAGAGAAGATGCATTCAGTACTTTGAATGTATTGTTATGTGAGATAAGGGCTAGCTGATAAATTATATACTGGTGTAGAACATGAATGAACAAATATGTAAATTGAATGCGAGACCAAGTAAAGAATGTACTGAAATAATCTGTAAAGTTGATTAACTAAATAACTGATAATCTGGATACTTGGTAATGCAACCTTGAACTAGTATACCCTGAATACTGAACTGAGACTGTCGGAGATAAGTAGAACCAACATACCCAATCTGAGAAAAATTGAGGTCGAACTAGTAACCCTAGTTGGATTGGTGTTAGTACCTCTCCAAGGGTACCAACACTAGATGGCATGGATCCACTAAAATAATGTCCTAAAGGAACAGGGTTCCATGCCTCTAATAATGGGGGACCCTTCATAATCTACGGTGGAATAGTAGGTTAGAAACTTAAAGACTGCTACTAACAATTCATGCCTAACTGCGGGGGAGTCACCATCTCTACCTTTTCTCAATGCTAAGTATTAGTCCCAACTTAATAACTATGGTATTATTATTTATATACCATTATTTGGTACTGATAAATGCTCATTATAGTATTCTAAATTTAATTATACAAGCATAATCTGAATATCTTGTAACTTAAAAACTGTAACAATTATGAATTTCCCAAGTATGCGGTGTTCATTATTTTGCGGAAATTTTGATTTTTGAGAGTCGCCACTTAATTTATTTGAAAAGGAATTAAGAAACCTTTGAAAAATGCTTAAATGATTCAAAATAAGAAAATCATTTAAGTAAGCGGTTCCTATTAACATCTTAGGAAGGTTTTAGGTACCTAAAACGTCTGCTAACTTGCGGTTATCTGAACTGTTTGAAAACATCTTTGACTAACTTCAAAAAGATTTATTTGTTGAAATGTGATTGATTTTAGGAAAATGATTTATGTAAAAGTAAGTTTTGATGATTTAGTAGGGTTTTTAACTAAGTTTAAACAAATGAAAGACAAATAAACACATAAAAAGTGAAAGGAAGGAGGAAGTGAAAGACTTAGACCATTGGGCCCAAATCAATGAAACCTGTCCTAATCTAATTAGGCTTTCGACCCATTTTTCACCTGTCCTAATTTATGTTGTCGAACGTTTTTGGCCCAAAATTTTCTTTACCTGTATTAAATCTAAAACTTTAGCTTCAAGGCCCAAATGAATGAATAAAATAAAAAATAAATGACTAAGATAAGTAAAGTAATAAGAAATTAAAACTTTTAAAATCTATTGGAAGCTTCATAAACGAGTTTTGATCCACTTTTTCTTCTTCTCATGGTAACTTCTTTCTCCAAATATAGTCGACTCAAAGGGATAGGCCGCATTGGCACATCATGAAATGCACATGGGAAGAGCCTTTGTAGGATGCAAACGTAATGTTCCGAATTTGTTTCACATGCACCGAAGAAAATAATAAGGAATAATCGCCATCTTTGTAAATTAGAGTAACAAGACAAGCGAGTCAATAGACCGAACAAAATGCCATGTCAAGTTGAACAACAGATTAATGATAAAAATGTCAATCCAGACTATTTGAGCAAGAAAGGCACACTAGAGCAGGTGAAAGGATGATAATTTGTGAACATATTTTCTTGAAAAGTAATGCCAATTATAATTCTAGGAAGGGTTGCTCATCTAGAATTGATTTACTCAACTCACATACCACTCTAAAAATGGACATACCACTAATCTTGATCTTCTATTTTAACAAAATAACAAATAAGACTAATAAAAAGGGAACATTAAGGGACCATGTAGGCTGAAATTCTGATCTCAGGCAACACAATGTAAATTCAAACTAGGGGAAAGATAAATAGATCCAAGGAAAAAATATTTAATTTTCAAAATAAGGAAAAGATGATCTATTTACAATCAATCTAGCCTAAATGAGTTAAATCACCATCAAGACAAAGTGAATTGAAGCAAATAACCAATACAGGCTACAATTTTCAGAAATTTTCACGTATATTGCAACAATGGCAAGGAATAAATGCTTGTCTAATCATCCCAAATCAAGAAACTTTCAGGGGTGAGAACTAGCCAAGACAAAGAGGTCTCATTTCGAATCCAATGAAATCCTAATCAGATAAATAAAGATAGAACTAGATAGACAAAATGATGCATAAAATCGAAGCAACGAGCTTGACACTTAAAATCTACATCCTCTATCTATCACTATTTATAGAAACAAAAGCAATATAGTGAAGATACAGTCTTGCAAAACTACAAGAGTTTTAGACCCTAAAACCAACATTCGAACAGAAAAGTAACGCGAACCAAACTCAAAAGAAAGTATACAAAACTTCCTTGATTTATTGAATAAACCAACACCAAATTCATAAAAGAAAAACGAAAATAGTAGAACAATGCAATCTAAACGTGACTACGACAACAAAATCCATGAATCGATTTAATTACTGTAGGATGACAAAGAAAACCATGCAATTTACATCACATAAAACTTATGGCCATTCATGGACTCTACTGTAAACAAATCCCAGCATCTAAGAGAAACTAAATTACTACTGTGAAAAAAATGAGGCAGAAACACGAAAATAAAGCGTTGAGAAGTTTACCTTTTTAGGGGAAGCAAAACGTGACTCGAGCCTTTGATATAGTTTCCTCGTCACCACCAAAAGATAAAACTTTTAAAGAAAAAGAAAAATTTCAATTAAAATCTTTCTTACTCGAAATTCTCAAGGATGTCAACATTTTTTTTGCTTGGGGGTTCTTTTTCCCTTCCAAGACTTGCCCTCTTTTGCTCAATACTGAGATTTTTATAGGGAACAATAGTGAAGAGTGAATTGTTCTCCAACGATGTGGGATTTTTTATTAATATGGGTAATTTTGAAATTTTGTGAAGGAAATTCAAATTTCCACTTGAGGATAAGGTGATGAGCTGTAAAATCATACGAAATCGTACAATTTCAAAATGCTTTGGTGCTGAGCTATTGGAAATCACAGATTTGTTGAGATTCTGATTCAATTTTTGGTTAAAATTGGGTCAACGTTGAATCGGGTCAGAGGTACTATGAGTTGATATTGGAGATGGGTTTGGTTTTGGTTGAGAATGGTTGTTATATATTGTTTGTACTGGTTGTTGGAGCTATTGTCATTTGTTCATTATTCGTATTGTTGTGTGCCGACTAGTGTCGTTGTTTTGATGTTTGATAAAGAGGAAAGAAAAGTGAAGGTGGCGGGCCAAATCTGATCATTTCTTGGACTGGGCTATTGAAATAGGGCTGCCTTGATGTTGTTTTGCTATTGTTATTGGGAAGGTAGGGAATGGGTCATTTTTAATTAAAATGTGGGTCGCTAATTTAATTTGGAGGTACGAATTTTAATTGGGGTTATTTTATAACCCTAATTAGATTTAATTGGGGTTAAAATAACCTCAATTAGATTTAATTGGATTAGAATAGCCCTAATTAAATTAGGAATTTGGTAATTTTAGAAATTATTTTAGAAAAAATAATCTCAATAGAAAAAATATAATTTTAATTAAGATTTAGCCTATTATATTTAAATTTTGACCAAATTAAAATTGATTGGCCAATTGCGTTGCAATTGTGGTCAATTTAGTTTCAATTATGGTCAAATTTAATAGATTGGTTAAATTAAATTAAAATTTGATATGAATTAATTCTTTCTTTAATTTCGAATTTCTTGATATAATAAAGTCAAATGCATATTTATCAAAATAAATTATTTTGATAATAAATTATATTAAAATCAAGATTTACTTTACGTTACCATGAACATGGAGCTCTTCATTTCCATAGGCAAGAACTTACCTGGACATAATTTCCAAAACTCTAGGCGTCCTATCACTCAAATTTGAAAGAAAGAAAAGTTTACCCTCGATTTGACTTCAGAAATATCCCGAAGGTGAAGTTGAAATCAGAATATCCCAAAATTCCTACATTCCTTCTAATAGGGGTGTGGTTTGATGGTGGTCGTGATAATTCTTTAGCTCGCGTCCAAAGAGTTTGAAGTCCCTTTCTATACTATATCCCATTTTGCTGCTAAGAAAGTGTTCCACGTTATGCTGCGTCCTATCTGAAGTCGTCTACACCTGTGGTTTTGATTTGAGATTTTTATCCTCTCGGATGCTCTCGACAATGCTTCAAAGAAAAAGTGTCAGTGCTAAACCCAATTCACGAAAGACATATATAGTCTTTACCATATCTCTACCATATCTCCACGTGAGTTGTTTCCTAAAAAATAAAGTCATTCCTTTCAAGTACCTATTTGGAAGGAAATAAATTGCAATAATAGACACAAACACTCTCTTGTTTGTTGCATAATTATCTTATTTGTCGGTTGAATATGTCTTTAAAGTGGGGTGGCCCTTTTTGGACACCGACGACACTTTATGCAGAATGGTCCCTGCAACCGCTTAATCTTTTGTTGATGCGGCAACCCTTTTGAGTCACCTATAGTGCTTATGGAATGATAACCTCTCCAATTATTTCCAATAATTCTTTGTTTATGAACTCAGGTAGGTTTTGCGGATGTTTTGTATTGATATGGCTTATAGGTTTTGGATAATCTCGCATATTATTTGATGTTGGATATGAGGCAACTTACAGAAATCCTTTGAATTGCTAGCTTCTAGGTGATCCTACACATTATCCAATGTTTGATAAGAGATGACTTACAGATATCCATCCAATTACTATCTTTCAGGTTCTCCTGCACATCATACGACCTTGGATACAATATGACTTATAGATATCTCTCAAATTGCTAGTCCTTGAGTTATCCTGCACATAACCGATCTTGGATATGACGCGGCTTATAAAGAACCCTTGGACGTATTAATTTGATAATCTCACATATTCATCGGTAAGGATTTAGTTGCGACTTATGGATAACCTTTGGACTATCTATTTTTAGGTAACCTTGCATACAATCTGGTTAGGATGTTGTTGCGGCTTATGGATAACCTATGGGCTATTAACTCAGAGGTAATCTTGCACACTATCCTATTTTATATAATATAACTTATATATGATATTCAAATTGTCAATTTCAAGGAAATCTCATATGTCGTTCACTTTCAGATAGCGACTTAAAGGTGTTTCTTTGAATCACGTGCTTTTGATAAATTTAGATATTGATTCATAAAATGATGAGATATTCTCGATGTCAGCATATGCTATCTCATGTGTTAATATACATAGATGTTAATAATATCCTCGATGCCAGTGTATACTATCTCACGTGTCAACGAATATTAGATGCTAATGGTATCCTCGACGCCAGCGTATAATATCTCATGTGTCATTAGATATTTTATGCAGATGATACCCTCGATGCCAATGTATGATATCTCGCGCATCATCAGATATTTAATGCAGACTATACCCTCGACGCTAGTATATGATATCTTGCGCGTCATCATATATTTAATAAAGATGATACCCTCGATGCCAGCATATGATGTCTCGCGCGTCATCAGATATTTAATGAAGATGATACCCTTGATTCCAGCAGATGATATCTCGCGCGTCATCAGATATTTAATGCAGATGATACCCTCGACGCCAACATATGATATCTCACACATCATCAGATATTTAATACTGATGATATCCTCGATGCCGGCATGTGATATCTCGCGCGTCATTAAATATTTAATAGAGATGATACCCTTGAAGTTAGCATATGATATCTTATACGTCATCAGATATTTAATGCTAATGATATCCTCGATGCCAAAATATGATATCTCATATGTCAACATATAGTACATGCTGATGATATTCTCGACTCCAGCGTATGATATCTTGCGTGTCAACAGATATTAGATGCTGATGATTTTCTTGATGCCAGCATATGATATCTCACGTGTCTACAGATATTAGATGATGATATACTTGACGCCAGCATATGATATCTCGTGTTTCAACATGTATTAGATGATGATATCCTCGATGCCAGCATATGATATCTCGCCTGTCAATAGATATTGATGATGATGATATCCTCAACGCTAGCGTATGATATCTCACGTGTCAACAGATATTGATGACGATGATATCCTCGATGGCAGTGCATGATATCTCGTATGTCAATAGATATTAGATACAATGTCCCTCTCGGAAATGAGATGATATGAAATAGTTCTTCCGGTGATTTGAAAATAGTTTCACCTGAGTTTATTTGTTTTCTTTTTTGCTTTCTACATGTACCTGTACTCAAGATAGAGAATTAGTAGACACAATGTCGCTCTCGCTGGCGAACAAAGTCAAGTTGTATGATAGTTTAATGATAAATACTAAGAATCATAATTTGAATGGTTTATTCTGCTATTAATCTTCTCTTTATGAAGAAATGATTACATAGCAAATCCACTAGATGCAAGTAAATTGGTCAAAACCCTTGTTTGGGGATTACTCAAATACTGTTTGCTTCGCTTCAAGGAAAATTTCAAGGATGACTTTCTGCTCTTCCTCTTATTGAGTGATCCTTTGATTGTTGTATTTATTATGCCAACTCCATTGAATGTACCTGCGCTCAAGGTAAATATTTATTAGACACAAAGTCGCTTTTCCTAGCGACTATTTTTTTTAGAAAAATTCTAAATACAATATTCATAAAGAAGATATGATGCCTTTGTTTGTCCTTCATGATCCCAAGAAATGAGATAGACAATTCCAAAGGCCCTCGATAAATGGTTATTAAACCTATTTTTGGGGCTACTAAAAATAACTTTCTTGAGCATTATATGCTCTGGTGTGGCTCCCAACTTGCTCAGAGATTTTTGAAAAAGTCTCTTATTTTTGTGTGTTGATCCCTGCATCCACAGAAAAATTGATTAGTATTGAGTGAAACTACTCCGTATTGTCCTTCTTCGATCCTTGATTTACTCCATGCCATCTTTTGGTTAATCCATCATGTTGGGACTTTCGCCTTGACTCCCCGTTCCAATAGATGCCTAGGAAATCACTAAGTAAAAGATATATATTGATTTTTAAAAGTAATCTTAATTTTAGAAAATTGTTTCAAAAATTTCTAGAAAAACTTTACAAAATCTCTGCCCATCATGTCATGTACAAGTCCGATGAACGTCTTCCTCTTTGTTCGACTATGTCTAATATTTGACGAAGGATTGCTAGGGATTCACCATCGTTGAGGCTCTCTATCAAAAGTTCTATCATAACTGGAGATTTACTCTATCTAGACTTTGTCACAGCTGGTGATTTCCAAAACTTGACTTTGACCTATGGTGCTGGGGATTTGAAATATATTTTAGTATATAAGTAAAAATTTTGAGGACCTCCTCAAAATTTCTGCCCCAGTTTAAATTTATTTGAGATGATCTCAACTCGAGAGAATCTGAAGTATTTGTTAGTCTTCACTCTTTTTGTTGGATGATGATCTTCCTCTGGTGAATTTTTGAGATTTCTTTTTGAAAATTCTACCCCGATTTCTAGTTCCTGGGGTTATATGACCAAGTCGTTGGAGTGCCTACATATCTCGTTGAAGTAAGAATCAGGTCAAACATAGTTTAGAACTACGCTAAGGATACATAGAAAAATCTAATAGGTTGATGGAAGCCGACATAGGCCGCCTACGTATCTCTTTCTTGGGAATTCAGGTCAAACATAGTTCGTACATAAAAGAAAAGGATAAATTGTCCTAAGGGGTTGACCGAAGCAAACATACACCTTCTACATATCCCTTTCTTGGGAATTCAGGTCAAACGTAGTTCATACTACACTAAGTATATATAGAAAAATATAATGGATTGACTGAAGCCGACATTATCCACCTACATATCCCTTTCTTAGGAAATTTAGGTCAAACGTAGTTCGTACATAAACTCATAATGGCCCTAAAATACTCTTATCCATCTTACTAGGATAGAAATAAGCACTTTCACATATGACATGACATTTGCATTACATTTGTCTTGATAGAACGAATGATCAATTGTCCAATTCACTTAGTCATTATCCTCCTAGTTAACCACCTCGGTTTTCTGTAGATTAGGCATTTTGATTCTCGAACTGTTTGACCCTCCAGTTGACTGTTCTAGGGTTATTGTCTCTCATTCATTATTATCTTACTTCTTGACATGACATGACAATAACAGGTTTTAACTTATTGTTATACGACGGGAAATGATTCATGAGTGGAGTGGAGGTCCAATTCAATAATGTTTCCTCCAATTAATCTTTCATGATCCCGGTTGTCTTGGAAATTCTTCCCTCACATTTTCCTTATTCCATCCTCGAGATCATCGCTTATAGGTTTGAAAAATGATTGGTAGAGTCCAGTTTTACTAATAGTTATTTTTCTTTTCCTGTAACAAAGCAAAGTCAAGAAGGGGATCTCTTAATCATTTGATCTGGTGAATTAGGGTCATTTTGTGCCAACAAATAGTAGCTTCTATTTCTTGAAAAGTAAAAATAACTCAAATGCTGACGTGTTAGATTCTGTTAGTAATGAGTAAAGTAAGAAGATAAGGTAGGAAGTAAACAAATAGAGTTGTTTCTTATCTCATACGAATTGATCCATAAAGTAATGATAACTCGAGAATTTCAATGAACACGATTTTTCTCACTGATATAGATAGGTGGAATTTGTCAGACAGGTTCAACTCTTCTTCTTCCTTCAAGAAAGTAGAGGACATCAGAGTTTTTGAAGATAGGGGTCGGGCTGAAAGGCTGCCTACGTATCTCACGGGGGGATAAATCAGGCCCTACATAGTTCAAAACTATAATGACTTCTTTTGATTCTAAAGTCAACTTTCCTAAATTGGTAGCGATTATTTTGGAAGTTTTAAGAATGACTGTGACCTTTTTCTAAGAAACTTGGGAGACTTGGAGTATGTTTGGTCAGACTTTTGTATAGTGGGCTATATTTCTTCCTAGAGATGTTCTATGGAAAATGAGATTGGATCAGTTCGCCGTTGATTCGAATCAATATAACACATATAAGCACATAAATAGTTATATTACACAAGAATATTGTAATAAATGTGCATCCTAATTGGGTGACCCTTTTGAGCCAAAGGTTTAGGCCTAATGAATTTTGGAAAATATGCGCCTTTTTAAAGCCAATCCATTATCCCCCAATTTCATAGATATACATAAATAGCATAAATTCCTACAAAAGTGGCATAAAAGGAGTACAATCTTTAAGGAAAGGGAAATAACATGAGAAAAAGAATGATGTCCCGCGCAGCGGATAGGAAATACTAACTCCTGAATACTTCTTCTATTGGCCTTCGCCTTTTTAGCTTTGTCCACTTCTTGTTATTGGAGACATCCGTTGATGATCAACAGACTTTCGTATAGTTGTGCCTTAGATGCAACCACCTAATCGATCAATTTCTTGCTTGACTTACTTCTATTCCTCTCTCAATTGGTGTATGATTGAGGCATCCTTACACGAAAGTAAGTAAAGCAAGCTTTTTCCCGACCCCCAAGGATAACTAATTAGATTAAATAAAAATATATTTCTTTAACACATAAATATGATTCGCCTGTAATTGACTCGAGGTCAATAGATGTAGGGCAAGTTTTCTAATGGGCCCAATACCCCCTAGGGTATTGGGTCTTCCTAGGATCAAGCCTAAAATAGGGTTTTGGTTTTGTTCCATCCTAGGTGTCGAGAGTGGGTTTGAACCAGGTTCTCAAGCAAACGACTTGGTTTTAGAAATACAAACAACCATTAGGTGACTCACGTGCTAATAAACCATCATTTTTTCAATACTTTATTTGGAGTTGAACAATAGGGGCTAGGACATCTACGAAACTCCAAAACAATTTAATAAATCAATGCAGGATCATGCTATGAGATGCAATAATTAAATACTGTAAAATCAAAAAATATAAACACATAAAAAGTTAATCAAAAGATGAAATCAAACATTTGGTTAGAACCTAGTTAAATATCCCCAGCAGAGTCGCCATTTCTGTTTTGCGGAAATTTTGACTTTTGAGAGACGCCACTTAATTTATTTGAAAAAGAATTAAGAAATCTTTGTAAAGTTCTTAAACGATTCAAAATAGGAAAATCATTTAATAATGCATATACATGAAGGTGAAAGACTTGAAACATACCAGTAACCACATCAGAAAAGCTTTCTTGATTTTGTTGAGTCTGGAGGGCAAAGAGTCAGTTTTGATGCTGCCTATTGGTGGCACTAGAGGTGGAACCTAGCTAAGTAGGGAGATCTATTGGTTCTACTGAAGATTTAATCTAGATCGACTGCAATAATTCTCTCCCTTCAATATACCCATTGGGCAATCCCTTATCCTATGGACTGACTTGCCATACCCAAATCATGCATCACTTTCATCCATACACCCACCCTTATGATTCTTACCACACCTCTTGTATATTAGCTTTGTGCATCCACTTGTCATGCTACCAGGGGACTTAGAGCCTAACACTTTATCCCAATTATCCTACCTTAACTTAGGCAATAGAACACTAGCAGAATTTGGGGCTAGGGCTGAAGATTACTCGCAAACCTAAGAATGATTTCCACCATCGAACCTTTGTTGTGAGAAGTTGAATCTACAAATTCTGGCCCTCTTACTTTTTTCTTTCCTTCTCCTTGAGCTTATCCTCCTTAATCTACTGAGCATGGACCATCAATCTTTAAAGGTCCATCTCTTTAATGAACATCATCATCATACACTCCTTGACCACATTCTCAAAACTCCCAACACAAACTTACTTATCCTGGACCTATAGTTGGCCACCAAAGTTAGAGCATACCTTGCTAATTAGGTAGACTTGAGTGAATACTCCTACACACTCATGTTACCCTATTTCAAATTAATTAACTCCTAAACCTTATCCTTCCTCAACTCAAGTGGGAAGAACCTATCCAAGAAAGTAGTAGAAAATTCATCCCCCTCTACAGGCCCTGCATCGACCCCTTTATCCTTCTTCTACTACGTAACCAAAGTATGAGATACTCCTTGAAACTTGTAAGTAGATAAGTTAACACTCTCACTAGGATTGACACCTATGATATCTGTCACCTTCTGTGCATAGTCATGAAACTCTTTTGGATCTTTCTCTGACTTGGATCCAAAAAACATCATAGGATTCATCCGAGTAAGGTCTTGGATCCTAGCTGTAGTTGTATTCACTACTGGATATTCTAGTGCAACAACTTGCTAGTTGTTCTGGGAAACTATAGAATGGGCTAATGCCGTGAAGGTGGCCCTAAATTTAGCGTATGAGACATGTTCATTCAAAAGGTCTTCCTGAATGGATGGTGTTGGCTGGTTCCCATTTCTCCTTCCATTATCCCTTCCAACAACATGTATTTTTATAAATAGTAAAGAATGAGTCAGAAAGAGAAGTTTAATGGAGCTTGTCCTCCATTACATGACAAGAATACTAAAAGAAGGGAAACCTTCCTAAAACATCTTCTATCCTCCTGCGCATAAGTGTGGCATGATTTGCACCCTTGAACAAGACTCTACTTAATGCGACTTTCAGACAACCTAGGATACTTTAAGACCTTAGGATGTGATACCAAGTTTGTCACAACTCGAGACTGCCCCTAGTCGTAACACGGTGCTTAGAGTCACAAGTAACTCCAAGCTACTCATGGTCAGGCACCGGCTACGTGCACAAATTAAAAAAAATACAAAATAATAGGCAAAAGTAAAATGGGGAAAATCTAATAAGATATAATATTGAAACAATACTCCACATATCTGAATATCTGATAAAAACTGAAAAACAAGTTTAACTATCTGAAAGCTCTAAAACATGGGGAGTTGATGGGTCAATCCCTAACTAGGTCCAACTAACTAAAATTAAAATTAGTACTGAAATTAATTATGGATAACTTTTCCTTGAAGGACGAGGACTATAATACCCCAAATTTTCTTTAAGTTGAGTTTCATCCTTAAGGGGAGTAAGGATTGACTTCCAAAGTGAGAAATATTTTAAACCGTATAGAATTTACTAATATCAACTTTTTTTCATGTAGATAATTGAATAATCTTTCCATCGATACTAAATTTTCCCAAATACAACACTCGGGCGAAGAGTTAGAGCCATTTTAGTGAGACAGTGTACCATCTGGTACTTTGGTGCGTCGCAGGTCAGCCAAGATGGCAATCATCAAAATCCAGTGAGCCTCTATGATTCCACCGCATCACAGTGTATTTCCAGTTTGCAACCAAGGTGGAAACGCAATTTCCACCGCATCACGCCATCAAGAAGCTTTCTAATTGTCCAATTCCAGTAAGCTGGCGCGATTATGGCGCGTTGCACCAACATAAAAAATTAGGATTTTTAGATTCCATTATTTAATTTCAAGGGAATCTTAGAATTTTCCCATGACCCCTATCATCCCTAAATACAAAATAAAATGCCCAATAAGCCCTTATTCCATTATTTTTCTCACTTTTCTCTTATGAACATTATATTTTCTCTCAAAGCGGCAAAAACCTTAACCAAGAAATCAAGAACACAACTAATGATTTTCTTCAACAACCTTTAGTAAAAGAGTCTTCTAAGGTATGTTATGTGTTGATTATTGGGTTCCTTCCACCTAAGAAGCTCAAAAAACATTTTTCAAATTTTGAGGTTAAGGTATTTATGAGATTTCATGATTTATGTGTATTAGAGCTCATGATTTTGTATTATTGGGTTTTAATTCATGATTTAGACTACCAATTTCAACAGTTGATTCTAGTATATGATGAATTGTATGATGTTCATGATAAACCATCTTCAAGTTTCATGATATTGATGTATTCATGTTAATTAAGTATAGAATCTGTGGTATAGCCAAAGCATGCTCCCCATATGTTTGATAGAATTCTTAAGTAAAGATAATAGTTCCTATTTTGTATGTTCAGCATGAAATCCCCAATTTTGTGGTAACTAGTGCATGCCAAGCGTTTGTTGAAATATCTTAGTGAATGTATTATGATAAGTTGCATGCATTCTTATCCATGTGTATTCCTTATAGAACAACTATGAGATATTAGTATGCATTCCCTATACATTTACATGTTTATGAAGTTTAAGTGATTGACGAGATATCGTATTGATTTTATTATGAATGAAAGTCCATTGTCATGATATTTAAGTGTGGTCCTGTCCTATTTATGCTATCAAGTCCTTGGGGTATTTATACCCAAAAAATTTAGCTGCTTGTCTAGAGATGAGTCAGTCTCAAGATAATTTTAGTTGTGCTATGATCAGTAGAATGCAACTAGTACAAACTTAAGAAAATTCAGTAATCTTAGTACTAGTCGATCCAGTCTCAGAATCATTCTAACCTAGTTCCGTATTCAGTTCGGACTATAGTAGTATTCAGTATTCAGTTTAGATTTTAGTAAAGCTTAGTAAGTTACATACCTCAGTAGCATTCCGATGGAAAGTAAAATTCAGAAGTATTCCGTCAGATAACAGAATCAAGTAAACTCAGACAGATCAGTTAAGTAAGATAATTAGTAATAGATACAGCTCAGTCTACTAAAGTCTAAGAATCAATTTATTGTATTTCAGTTGGAAGTAGGAACTAGCACCGAGTGAGTGCAGGGATGATGAATTCCCTGTTAGAGAGGTAGGGTTGTTAGTAATAGTCCCTGAACTCCATAACTGCGTAGCCAGTGCAGGACCATGAGTCACCCATTAGATTAAGGCTTGATAACATATTGTCTTTGGTTCGACTTCTTATTCAGGGTCACCCGTTAGAGAGGATTGACCATAGGAGAGGTCTTTACTTATGGCACGGTATTGACACTCTTTCAGCTGGGGTTATAGGTTAGACCCCACTAGATTAGATTAGGGGCATATCGGTTAAGTGAGAACTCCCACAGTTGCAGTTTCAGTATCAGTCTTCAGAGTAGAACTCAGAAATTAGGACTATCAGATACAGTCACCCATCGCAGTAAGAAACTTATATAGTTTCATAGACATGGACCACCCGCTAGATAGTCTTGGTCTTATATAATGTTAATCAGTATAAGTACTAATAGAGTCGGAGATCACCCATTAGATAGGCCTAATCTCAAACTCAGTCCATCATTTCTATTATTAGTATATTCAAAAATTATCCATTAGAAAATTTTGGTCATAGATTTAGTCAGTTGAGAGTAGCAAACACAGAACTCAGTCATTGATATGAGCAAATTCAGTTAATTAGCTTTAGTATTATCAGTTTCAGAGATCAACCGCTAGAGAGGAGTGATCTCAACTTCAGTACTCAGTTATCAATATTAGAAGATTAAGTTATTCAGTATCTCAATATTAGTAGTGAGTTTAGATGTCAGTAAAGTAGTATTCGAGTATCAGTATTTAGAGTCACGATGATTTCAGTTATGGTTGGTGCATTCATGTATATGTCCTCATTTAGTACTCTCATGTTATTGAGTTAAGCTATGTTCATGCATAAGCCCTTGTATTTAGCCTTACCTCATCTAGTATACCAGTTCATTCAAAGTACTAACGTATAATTTTCTATTATGCTATGGTGTCTTATACCATAGGTTCAGAAGCGCGAGATCCAGAGCACCCTTAGTGGTCCAGACTCAGTCAGTAGCAGTAGAAGTAGCAGTGAGTCCTCTTTATTCGAGGATGATACTTATTTTATTATGGCATTAGACTTAGTTTATTTTCAGTATACGAAGTTAGTTCGGGACATGTCCCATCAACTCCACAGTTCAGATAGTTAGAGGCTTTTCAGATAAATGTATCAGTATTTAGTTTTCAGTTTTGAGTATTTTAGATATTTTGAACCTTATGGAAGGTTTTCACCAGTTTTCCATATTTATTATATTATATTATTCAGTGCTCAGGTTCATATCTCAATAGAGGGTTATCTTGTAGTCCTTTGGAATCATGAGCACCGTGTGGCGTTCTGATTCTAGAAAATTGGGGTGTTACAAGGACTCACCACAACTGCTGCTAAGTGGAATCAAAACTGACTAAGGGTGATCAGGGAACTGAATGTCCAAATCCATGTTATAAGACAACATAGTGCAAAAGAGTGTATGCAGTCAGTACTTTGAATATACTAATATGTGAGATAAGGACTAGTTGATAAAATTGTAAGATCAATTGAAGCATGTAGTGAAATAATTTGTAAAATTGAGTAATTAAATAATTAATAATCTGAATACTTAGTCATGCAAACTTGAACTGGTATAACCTAAATACTGAACTGACACTGTGGGAGCTAACAAAAACCGACATACCCCAATCTAACCAAATCTGGGGTCCAACTAGTAACCTAGTTGGATGGGTGTTAGTACCTTAGAAAGGGTACCAACACTGGCTGGCATGGATCTACCAAGATAATTTCCTAAAGGGAGGGTTTAATGCCTCTACCAATGAGGGTCCCCTCATAATAAATAGTGGCACCTTAGTTATAGAACTTAGGAACTGCTATAAATGACTCATACCTAGCTATTAGGGAAGTCTCCATCCCTGCATTTTCTCAATGCTAAGTATTACTCCCAACTAAATGATGCTGGTATTATTATTCATTTAGCATGATTTAGTACTGATAAGTTCTCATTATGAAAATAATCTGAATTTAATGATACATGCATAATCTAAATATCTTGTAACCTCAAAAATATAAGATGCATGATTTTCCCATGTATCGGGTGTTCTTAAGCTGCCAGCATAAGCTAATGCAACTAAATAAGAAAAGAAATTCTTGGTATGGAATATCATGAGTAGTATGCAATATGACAACACTGATCATGGGGTGATTACTGAGATTGTCAAACATATGTAAATTAATTATCATGTAAGAACATATATTTACAGTTCATATTCAAAATACTTAGGAGAAAATTTATAAGATTAATAACTAACATGGAATTATACAAAGAAGGGGAAAAGGGTTTATACTTGTAAATATAGGAAATTCTTGGGACTTAATAGGCCGAAGGGACCAATTGATGACTATCCCACATACCTAAAGTAGAATTTTTGGGGAAATCCTTGAAATTGATCTTGTTCTTTAGAAATCCTAATTTCTTGAGAAAGAAAAGAATACCATCTTTCTTAATTCTCTTTGGTGGAATTGAGGATTATTTCATGAATTTGGGGACTTGGGTCATACCACCTCTTAGGAATCCAAAACGACATGGGTTTGTCTTTTGAGGGTGTGGAAAATGACATAAAATCCCTTGGAAAAACATTTTGAAAATTGGGTTCCTAGTCATTACAACTCACCCTACGACTCGTGACGTCTGATTACAGGTTTTAGTCTGAGTTGAAACCTAGGTCCTAGTAACTTAGGTCCATTCTGGTCTGACTAAGACTCACCCTTATGAGTCATCACCACTAACTATGAGTCATAAGGTAAAGTCATAGTGTGGGGCTTAGCTCATTGTCATACACTAGTATGACTACGACTACCCTCCTAAAAACTTATTAGGTCTAACTACAAGTTGTTAGGTAGAGTCACTGTCGAATAGTTGGTCCTTGGATCATTCACTAGTTAGGCTACGAGTCCATAATATGAATCATAAAGCCTAGCTAAGAGTCATATTATTAACTCATCACCATTGGGCATTGATCTTAGGTGCACACTAGAGTGACTATGAGTCCACCCTAGGACTCTTTGTCACTACTATAACTCGTTGTTATTGGTGATAAATCATGGGGCTTAGTCATAGGCACTAGAATAGTTTCTTCATTACTCACTGGTATGGCTATGACTATTTGTAATGGCTTATAATGTTTGGTTATGTGTCATTACATGGTTCATAACCACGGGCAGTTCACAAGTACATGTGGAAAACTTGTGTAACTTTTTTCCATGATTTTGGATAATGACGAGACTTGATGTGTTGGAAAGCTAATTTAGTGGCCTATCATTTATGGGTGTCTAGATCTTGAAAAGTTGGGTTATTAGAAAATACATGAAGCACCAAAAGGCCTTATAAGGTTTAAAGGGGTGAAAAATAGGTCTAAAAAACCCCTTTTAGGGACCCGCGCCTAGGGTGCACCTGACCTATATGATCAGGTCAAAGCAGTATCATCCGCTCTTAGGGTGAGCCCCATTTGCCTAAGTAGATGCCAAAGTGGACAAAATTGCATTTTTGGTTAATTAGGGTCACTTTTGGGCCCACTTATGTACAAAATAGACCGAGGCTACAAATACTAGCTATCTTAGGTGATTTCCTTAGTTTTTTTTATGTTTATTAAAGATGAAAACTCTTCAAAGAGTGTTTGAGAGATTGGAAAAGCTTATGTTGCATTTTTCTTAGAAATAGTTGTTATAAGTGCGTTTCAATTCTGTTGCAGTCAATGTAAGAGATTGGTACTTATTAATAGGTTAAACAGGGGTTTAAGAGTTTAAAATACTCTTTAGTTCTTAATTCTACTTTTGTTGTGTCTATCTATGTTCATCAATCTATATTTTATACTTTACTTTTTGTTTTTCAATTTGTCCATTCTTCTGTGTTTATGTTTGTTTCTAGTTTTCATGGATCGAGCTTGTATCACTTAATGACCCCTATATTGAGTATAAAACACTATGGGATGAGTTCGAAGTTCTTAGAGGAAGTTTTGAGATTGAGAAAGGGTCGCGCACGGCAGGGGGAGCCTCACGCTATGGCCCCACAACACATGGACCACCACAGGGGATTACTAACTAACCCATGTAGTGACTCCACACTGCAAAGGGGTTGCCTCACGAAGTGAAGGCCATGCTTCCGGCATGCACCGC
Source organism: Capsicum annuum (assembly GCF_002878395.1). Lineage (NCBI taxonomy): Eukaryota > Viridiplantae > Streptophyta > Magnoliopsida > Solanales > Solanaceae > Capsicum > Capsicum annuum. Next base: position 24,566,279 of record NC_061119.1, read on the forward strand.
ATCCTTTCTTTTCATCGATGGGACAATGTTTTAATATTGATTTAAAGGTGTTTAGGTATTTTTACAAAACTTTAAATCATTCCTCATTCAGCCAAAGCATCGCCAAGTCCCTAAGTATGATAGAATCAATTAAAAATCTCATTCTACTCTCCCCCAAACTACTTAGAAGACAAAGAGGCTAGGTTTCTAAGCTTAAGTCTCCAATTCTTTTCCGTTCATTAAGAATTCGCAATTAAAAATGCATGTTTAACACTTCTTACTTTATGTATTATTATAATTTGTCAATTTACTTGATACCTACATGTTCTTTAGCGATTATTTATAACTACGGTTGAGGAGATTATTATGAAAAACTTTATATTGACGTTTACACTTATTGTAAGGGTTCTTAAGTATTATTAACGGGTTTTGATATGTAAACATATCCTATAAAAATGGTGAACTTGTTAGCATGGATTCACAACTTTTAAGTTTATGGATGATGATAATATTTCATTCTACACATTTCAACAAGTTTAATTTTCAATAAAGATTATGATGTTTATTCCGTCTTTTGAATAATGTATAGCATGAAATGATGAAAGATTTAATGACTCTTTGAAAGCCTTGGGGGATATGTTTATGAGTTTTAAAGATTGTTGGGAGTCTAAAAGTTTATGTGGAAATGGTTTGGAATTATATTAATGGTTGGCACGTATCGGTATGACAATACCAACATGAGAATGCCTTGATGAAAGACTTTATGGATGAATTATTAAGAAAAGATATTTTAATTAGGCTAAAAGAGAATTGTTTAGTTCACCGATAAGGAGCACATCCTCATGAATGATGAGTGGTAAATTGCCACTCATTGATACCTTATTTTTTGCACACTATGGTGATTAAATTGAATATATAAGACTAAATCCTCAATGAATTGCACTAATTTCTAGCGGTTTTGATCTTCCAGGAAAATCTAGTGAAACCGAGTTAAGGCAAAGCTAGAAAGGAAGAAAAGTGAGCAAACTTAGAAAAAGGGAAAAAATATAGCTTATAACCAGGTCCCTATTGTCGTTATCACAATCTGCAGTATGCAATCGTGATTAGTGAAAAAGCTAGAAGGCAACAATCACATGCCAAATCTACACGATCGAGGGAGTCCATGTAGACCGTATGATGCAATGTGAGCCAAAATTATCAGGTAGCAGTTTCGATCATGACAGAAGTCTATGATCGCAGGCATCAGGAAGAATTCCAAGGGCAAACCACGAATTTCACAAGGCCCAATTACAATAGATAAAAGGCTAAACCCTTCACATTTTTATCATCGGTTTATTTTTTGAAGTTGGTGAACAATTTTGATAGTGAGAAACACAATTTGTAAGGGTATCCAAGAGAGATTTTGGTTATTGAATGCAAATTAATGTTTGGGATTATATTTACTTTTCTTATGATAGAGAAATTATATGCCAATTTAGGTATATTTATTTACTTTAATTTCACGAGTATCTAAACTTATATCTTGGGGCTATTTTTGATTAGGTAGTGAATAATTTGTGGGTGTTGATTGATTGTCCAATTAATTAGTTAATTGTGATGGGTTTTGCTTGTACTCCATGTTTGAACAAAGAATTGGGAGTGAAAACCCAAATTTCTTTGGATCCCATACCATCCTTGAAAGAGGGGTATTGGGTAGGAGTATTTGTAGACAATAACATAAGTTAGCTTATTAACTAGCATCATCTTAGAAATAAGGATGTTATTTGAGGTAGCTCATTTAATACCACTATCTTAGAAATAAGGTTGTTAATTGAGGTTGTGGATTAATAGATTTGCTACACTTGTGAGGTATTTGAAAGAACCCATGAGTGATATTTGGTGTTTTATTTAAAGATATTAACACCAAGACCCAAAACCTAGCCTACCTAAAACATTTAGCTAAAATGGGACTAATTGTTGACAACCCATGCATGAATCCCACCTAGGATAGCATAACCCGAAGGTCTCTCTCAAATTGGTAAAACTCCTTAATTTGTCAAACTCACAATAGTATTAATTATAGTTTAGTTTAACGTCTCCTAAAACCATACCCCCCCCCCCCCAAATTTATTTTTATTTATTGTTTAATTTTGCATTACAGTTTAACACATAGTTAATTCTCAAAACTTACAAGTTGTGAATTCTTTGTTTGAACTCCTCGTGGATTCAACCATGGCTCATAGTTGGGTAATTATATTGACAAATTCTACCTTAAACCTAATTTTTGATAGTAAGTTTGAGCGTTAGTGAAAATGGTATCATTGTTATTGAGTGAAATATAGTGTTCACTTGTGTATTGTTATTAGTACCTTGGGTAGCCATAGTGTTTAATTTACCTTGTTTTTTGTTTTATCTTTTGTTAGGTGGTTATAATAGTATATACGACACCATGATCCCACATGGGATTACTACTGACTCATTTAATGGATACCTCGATAATGAGGATCGTCTTAATAATGCGGGGAGTACAAGTGCAATTTGTATCCCACTGATCGAGGAAATAGTGTGTTCTATTTCACTAGTGTGATTCTCTATTTATTATATTTGGGGACCAAGAGCACAAGGATATAAGTGTACATTTAAAAAACTTCATTGATGTGTGTACCCTATTTGATATTACTGATTTTTCTCAAGAGTCCATGTGGTTACAACTTTTCCCTATTTTCTTTGATGGGCAAAGCGATTTTGTGGTTGAGGACTCTACCAGTGGGGTGTACTATGTCTTGAATGAGCTTACTAAGGCCTTTTTGGATTGATATTTCCTTATTTCTAGAATATTGTTATTAAGTGATGAGATCACAAACTTTCATCAACTCAATGGTGAGCCCTTGTATAAAGTATGGGAAAGGTTTAACTACAAGATAATTTAGTTCCTGAATCACTAAGTTCATGGAAAATGCTTCTCCAAATATTTTATAGGGAACTGAACTAATTGTAAAAAATAGTGGTTTATAATGTCGCAGGTAGCTCTCTTGTCAAGTTGTCCTATTGGTTTGGATCGTCTTTGCTTGATCAAGTTACAAAGAAAAATAGAGTGTGGCACACTAGGGACATCGAAGTAGCTGTGGGGCTCTCTGCCATATCTTATGTGAACAAAGAGCAAAGAAAGAATGATGACGAAAGGGATTAAAATATGGCCCAAGTGATGACCTAATTAGATATCCTCGCTAAACACATAATAGGGGCACCGTCTAAAGTGGTAAATATTGTTGCCTCTAAAGTGTATGACAAAGATGAAACAAAGGCACTCGATGAAGATATAAGGTTCTTGGTGTACCATCGGAGGGGTTCTCACCTTACTTATCAAAGTAAAGGCAACAATCAAGGTTGGAATAATCGAGACCGAGATAGAGGTTGACACAATACATAGATAGATAGATAGATAGATAGATAAAGAGAGAGAGATCGAGATTGGATGAAAAAGGAGAGAGAGCATGATAGTTTAAAACGGAAATGTCCTTCTACGGATTTTGATGTGTGTAAAAGGTACCAATAAGATAGTTTTGGAGATAAATGGGGACTTCTCTCAACTGAACCAAATTGTCATATCAAATTTATCCTCGATCAAGCAATTGGAAATTCAAGTGGGCCAAATTTCTACCCAACTCTATGCTAGGCCAAAATGGAGCATACCTAGTTACACGGTGGTCAATCTCTAAAATAATGCCTATATTATTTCCATCGCTACTAGAAGTAGTAGAAATATTAATGAATATATGGTTGAGGTTGATGAGAGTTTGAATATTTGAGAGTTTGAATGAAAATCCACATGATCAATAAGCAAGTATAAAAAAAGTGGCTTAAGAAACCAAGTGATGATACTCCAAAGTCTCATGAAATGGTTAATGAGGAAAATTTTAAAATGATTGATGATGATGAGAAAAAGGTGAATGAAACTCAAAGTATCCATTGTCCCCAATGAACATTCCTCCACCATTTCCACAAAAGCTTAAGAATAAAGATGAAAATCCTAATTTCAAAGAGTTCCTTGTAAAGATTAGCAACCTACCGATAAACATTCCATTATTAGAAGCTCTAAAAGAAATACCGAGACATGTTAAGTTTATGAAAAACTTGATGTCACTTTTGTATTATGAGACTATTGAAGTGACCCATAGTTGTAGTGATATCATGTCAAATGCAATGGAGAAGAAAAAGAAAGACTCGGGTGCATTTACCATTCCTTGCACCATCGGGATGTACAAATTTGAAAAGGCATTGTATATTCTTAAGAGTTAGTATCAAATTAATGCCATATGTTGTGTATAAAAATCTAGTTTTGGGTTCCCCTATACCCACTACTATGACACTCTTGATGGTTCACCGCTCAAACTAAAATCATTGGGCATATTATATCATGTGTCGATAAATGTTGACCGGTTCATCCTTTTGACGTATTTTATCATCCTTAATTGTGAAATCTATAATGAGATGCCAATAATTATTAGGAGGGCATTCTTAGCCATCGAAAGGGTTCTAGTTTATAAGGATTATAGATAGATAATATTTCACGTGCAGATGATGAACCCTCTTTCCATCTTTGCAAGACCAAGAAGCAACCAATGGATTTACATGTGGTGTAGTGATTGATGTAGAGGAAGAAGAACTTACCTACGTTATGGAAATTAATCTTGATTTTTTTTAATTTAAATATCTAACTTGATGATATATGGACATCGTGCCGCGACATTAAATCAAGCGTTAAATGGGAGGCAGCCCATCATTGCCATTTATTTGGCCTGTATCCTTTGCTTTTTTATTATTAGAGTAGTTTATTCTTTGGTTTTCAGTTAGTCATAGAATTTAGGACTTTGGAGGTGTATTTGATCAACTTGGGGAACAAAAAGTTTTGTGGAATTGAACTTGGAGATGCCCTAGCTAAAAAATAGGGTATTTGAACCTAGTCTCAGGTAGTGCGATCGTAACCTACAAAATTATGACCGTGACCTAAAGGCTCAGGTTGGCCCAGGTTGGTCTCAGTTATCTCAATCACCAAATCACATTGCGATTATGATGCCCAAACCATTGCGATTGTGACACGCCTATTACAATAGTGATAGGAGCTATTATAAAGTTAAACCTTCTCCAAAACAATTTCTCCATACACTCCAATTTAAATACAAAAAAATCCCTCAATTTTTATATTGTTAAATGATTCTAAAGTGCTAATCATCCTCATTAGCATTCGAGCATCAGGTATGTCCTTCAAATCTCTTTTTAGTGCTTAAACTTAATCCTTAGAAGCATGTTTAGGGCCATGGCTTGAATTGGTGATTTCCGTTCTTGATTAGTGTGTAAATTGATGATTTTTGGTAGATTTTGTTATTTATTTCTGTATGCATATTTAGAGAATTCTTGAGTACCCAAATGTTTTTAAAGATAGTGTTAAATTGAGATGCACACCAAGTGTTTGGTGAAAGGCCCAAACAAAATTTTTGATAGTATTCCTATGTTTTAGAGGGAATGTTGATTAGTTATGAGCTAGGTATCATGTTATTTGATTCATATGGTGTGTGTTAACAAAATTGTGCATGAAAATTGCAAAAATTTGGCATTCTAAAACTTGGGGATGATGAATCCTATGGTTTCTAAATTGCGACTCAGTAGTGTGTGATCATAGAACCTTAGATCTGTCTACAGGTGCCCTCGGTTGTTGTGATCGATACTCAACATAAATCAATTGCAACAATCGATATTTGCTAGATAGACGCGCGAGTATTGCGATCGCGACTCTGCATATAGTCATCGTAAAACTTGAGGCCTGCCTGTAGGTCTGCCCAAAATTTTGAAACTTGAATTTTTAAGACTTGAGTTGATCCCTTACCTATTTATGTATCTTAACTCAGTCACATAGCATCCTTTTAACATGATTATCTTAATGGTTAATTCTTGCGCATTATTTATAGGTTTTTTAAAAAAAACAAGAATGGCAGGATACGACCAAAATTGATTTCTCTCCACTGACTATGATGTTATATACTATGATGATGTGTTCAAAAAGAAAATCTTGATCAAGAGAGGTAGTTGTTTGAAGCAGATGCCTGAGAAGCTCCCGACCTTCCACCTATGACTTTTGACAACCAGATGGATGTACTTTAACCCTGAACCATGCCAAGCAATTGAATAAATGGGTTTGGGAGTTTTACAAAAACCTCACAGTGGTAAAACTTTCCAACCCAGTCATGATGATTCAAGGCAAGGTCATTTAATTTGACTATGAGGTGAATAATGATGTGCATGAGGAGCCTGATGCTGATGATGAGAATGTGGAGACAAAGAGTGATGGAGCACTTAATGCTTTTTCAGGGAGCCCCTTTTACTTTTGTGTTCTTTCATGACGTGCAGTGAGGATACTGCAAATTTTTATTTGAGGGTGCCCGTGTCTCTGATTTTATATTTCTTATTAGTCTATATTATTTGGATTTTTATTTGAATACTTTATGTTTTATTTGGATGATTTAATTTTTATTGTTATGGATAATTTAATAATTTGGGTAATAATATTGGGTATCCTAATGGTGCCTATGTTCTTTGGATTAGTCACTTTTTATTCTTAGATTTTTATTTATATTTTCCTACTTGATAATGATGTTGGAAGGGCCTTTCCCTATGATAGACTGAGTGACAACATTTATAAGAGAATATCATCGTGTTTGGTTGTTGAGTTATATATGTAGGGGAAGTCTGAGTACCCATGGCATTATAGACTGCAATTAACAATATTCCTATGGTGAAGCCTGAGTGCCCATAAGGTTTGAATGTATGATAGTCAAAATGTGAGATGATGACCTAATTTGGTGTTAACGGTAGCTAATCTTGTGTGGTGAAATGCAAAACAAGCATCCCCCCTCCGTTTTAAAATTTTAAATTTTTTTGTAAATCAACTGCATGGAATTGAATTATTTTGTAACTACTCTGTACCTCTTTTTGTGACTCCATATTCTTTAGTTGATAGTGTGTGATGAATAACTCCTTTGGTATTCTAGTAGGAAATGCAATTGATCCTCCCAAAATAGTTTCCATGTCATGTGTGGTGAGCATTAGTTGAATAGTTCTTGTGATTACTGATATCATCTAGAACTTTCCCCATTGGTCTTTTAAAGATAATCTTGATTACACGTGGTTGATGAAATGATCATTGGCCTTTTTTGTGATTATTGAAAGTCACTTTATCCTAAAAAGCCTACCCGTGCATGAATGGTACCCCTAATGATGTGTGAGCCTTGATAACACATTTAAAGCTTTTAACTGTAAATAATTGCAAAGTCTTGAGAAACCTTAGTCGTTTTTGATTAGTTTACTTTGATTTTGCAGTAAGAGTAGAGAAGAAGGGGAACCACAAATAAAGAAAGCAAAAAGCATAAAATCGGAAGAAAATAAAGAACAAAGGGTGGCTGACGACGTCCATGACATGCCATCAGCCTGATAATAGGCTGTCAAGGATACCGTCATCCTTAACCAGAGAATGAGATTTGCTGTAACATTGTGATGGCATGTCGTGATAAGGCATCAGAGTTGTGATAAGGCATCAGGATCACCGTCAACCTTAGGCAGAAATTCTCCAAATGGAAGAGGAGCTGACGACATCCATGATGCGCCATCAGACTCCTGATAGGACGTTATTGTCGTCATCAGCATGAGATAGTTAAAGCCAAACTTAAAGAGAATCTGACAAAGTCCGTGATAGATCGTCAAACTTATGATAGGCCATCATGGTTGACGTCATCTATTTCAAGGAAAATCTATAACTTTAGTTTTATTTCCTTATTTAGGGTTAACTGTTTAAAGCCTTGTTTTAGGGTTTTGTAAGAGGATTGACATATCCCATAAGCTATAAGATACCATTTTTCTCTCTCTCTTTCTAAGATCAATATTTTGGAGCTTTACCTTGTAATTCAATTCAAAGTATACTTTGATTTTCTTTATCATTGTAAGTTAATCCTTTCAGTTATGAATTTAATTTGCATACTTGTTTCTTGCATCATGAGTGGCTAAACACCTGTAACTTGGATCATGGGATCTAGGGTTAGGTCATGATAAGGTGTTAAATACTCAAGATTTAATAGGTGTTAGGATTTATTGGTAATTCTGAGATTATAATTTGCGTCTGTTGGTTGCAAACAGTAGGCGTACCTACTTTGATTTCCTTAAGAAAGAAATCATAAACAGTAGGAAGTGAATTATCAACAGGGACTCGAAAAGTCTTCGTTTAATAATCAACACTGTAACAAGGTTAATTAACCTGAGGAAAAATCTGGAAAGTGCATAGCAATTCCCTAAGGCCGAGAGGATTAGGAAATTAGATGCTTGACTAAGTCAAGAGACATTTGAACATATCATTGATAAGGATAGCTTGTGATCCTAACCACTGTGACAGTCTTGTGTAAATTTGAGCATCTGTCATGTACCGTAAGACCTAATGAACATAATCCTGGTTATTTCATAAAATCTTGGTTACAGACATCAAATTCAAATAGACTATCAATTATCTGCAAAACTTAAACCCCATTTCAGGAAACAGTAAACTACTAGTGAATTAAATCGTAAACAACTTCAGTTCACACCTTATTACCTATGGGATTCGACCCCAACCTAGTTGGGTTTTATATTGACAATGATCGATTACACCCATCCAAGAGTGTAATTTGAGCGTTATCAAAAATGGCACCATTGTCGGGGATCACTTACAAGATACAATATACGATATTTTATGAAATAGTAAACTACTAGTAAATTAAAATGATCGCTTACACCCATTCAACAGTTTGTTGCTGCTGTGGACAAAAGAATCAAGGCTTCCCTTGAGCCTTTTGTGACTTTGCATGAGTGGGTTGTAGATTTGGATTACTGATTCGATGCACGGGCAAGATAAATATCAAGAGCTGATCTTGCTAAATTCAGAGTGGTATTATAAAAAGTAAAGGCAGATGTTAAGGTGTTGCAGCAGCACCAGTTTATGATGTCAACAGGTCTGGCCATGCATGAATCAGAGGAAGAAATTCTAATGCTTGGCCTCTCTGGAGACTCACCAAAGAAAAAGAAGAAGAAATGTGAGAAGAAAGGAAAACATAAGAGAGAAGAGCCAGACAGTGAGGAAAAAAGAAGAATGAAGAAGAAGGAGAAAAAGAAGGTAAAAAAAAAAGGAGTTGAAGAAAGCAAGAATGGAGTCCCTGGCTAATATTGAGAAATAAGAGACAACCATCCCAGCTTGGGTCGCAGGTGGTTCATCTAACCAGGATCCAACCATCGTAAGGCTATATGCTCCTAGTGGAAAGAAGACAATAGATAATGTAGTAGCAGGGTCAGAGACCCAGTATCAATATTCTTGATTGTCTTCAGGTATACCCTAACCCTTAGTGCATTTTATTTTTGATTTTAAATTAAGGGTGTAGGGTAGGTTGTTGTTGTAACATATTCTGTAGATAACTAGGAGTAGTGCAAGTACTTGAAGTAGTTAGCTTGTTTTATGATTTATGAATATCTCTCCATTGGTCTAATATATTGTGTATTGTGCAAATTGCATCCATTGTGACCATGCTGTATCTTTTTGTTGCATTAGTCTGGCAGCTGACTAACCTTTGTTAAACAAATTCATAAACCAGATAGGTAGTGATATGCGAGATACTTGTGTACCATGTGTGTGTAAGGTCTTACTCAGTTACCTTTGTGTGTTGAATCTAGAACTTGCCATGTTAGTCTTGCCATGGTCATACGATAGGCATTAGGAAAGGATCATAGGCCCTTTTTGATTTTTTACTTATTTTACCTAAAATGACTTTCCCTATGTGCATAATATCTCTTGATCCCCTATTGAACCTAATTATCCTATTTTTTTTCAATACCTCTCACCTTCTCGTTCACATCACAATGAACCTGTTTTGGCCCTAGTCCTCCTTGGACACTGTGCACCTTGACTCAAACAACCAGCCTAAGTTGTGGGTGGCTATTATAGGGGTGCGTGATGCAAAATAAGTATGAAGAGAGGGAGAATAAGAGAAATGAATAAAAAGTTGGGTACGGTGAAAAAGAAAGAAGAAAAGAAAAAGTTGTGTAAAAGATGATAATAAGATAATGTGATAATTAAAATGACCGCATCCATCTTGAGCATGTGTGATCAATAAAAGAGAGGAAGAAAAGAAGGTTGAGAGTTGAAACCCCGAGAGTTTAGAGTAGCGTCAACGAGGCATAGTCACTCTGAAATATCCATAAATATCTTACCATCCCCCTGGACTATGTTACAAGATTAAGAAAAGCCCTATAGTGATCCTAACTGACCTTTCTGAAGACTAGGATACTAACTATAAGGGCAAGCCTATGGAATTTGACACGCAATGTTTAAAACTTCATCCTGAGAGCGAGTCTTGTGTTTATCCCTGTGTTTATATACGAGAATTATGATATGAGTGAAAAAGGGATTTCCTTGTTGTGAGGGCACACTAGGTATGTTGCTAATCACTGACTTATTCGGATAGTGTGATTTAGGTATGTGCTGGGTTGTTATTGCTGCCATATCTTTATCCTCGTGAGTTGCATGGGTGTTTTCACTAATAGACATAGTTGCTCTTCATTTGACTGACCTTGGAGATGGTACATGTATTCTGAACTGATATGAGTAGTTAGCTGCCAACTTGTACTTTGTATACTCTTAGTTATATTCTGGTTACTTGAGGACAAACAATTTTTTAAGTTGAGGGTGTTGATGTGTGAGCCTATGAAAACATATTTAAAGCTTTTAAATCTAAATAATTGCAACGTCTTCAGCAACTTTAGTTGTTTTTGATTAATTTACTTTGATTTTGTAGTAAAAGTAGAGAATAAGGAGAACCACAAATAAAGGAAGCAAAAAGCATGAAATCGGAAGCAAATAAAGAACAAAGGGTGGCTGATGACATCCATGACACACCATTAGCCTGGAGCTAGGCTGTCAAGGATACCGTCAGTCTTAACCAGAGAATGAGATTTGTTGTAACGTTGTGACGGTATGTCGTGATAAGGCATCAGAGTTGTGATAAGGCGTCAGGATTATTGTCGACCTTAGGCAGAAATTCTCAAAATAGAAAATGAGTTAACAATATCCATTATGCGCCGTCAGACTCCTAATAGGATGCCATTGTCGCCGTCAGCCTAAGACAACAAAAGCCAAACTTAAAAAGAATCTGACAACCTTCGTGATAGGCCGTCAAACTCCTGATAGGCCGTGACGGTCATCATCATCTACTCCGAGGAAAATCTATAACTTTAGTTTTATTTCCTTATTTAGGGTTAATTATTTAAAGCCTTGTTTTAGGGTTTTCTAAGAGGATTGACATATCCCACAAGATAAAAGATACGATTTCTCTCTCTCTCTAAGACTGGAGCTTTACCTTATGATTCAATCCAAAGAATGCTTTTGATTTTCTTCATAATTCAAAGTTAATCCTTTTAGTTATGAATTCAATTTGCATACTTGTTTCTTGTATCATGAGTGGATAAACACCTGTAACCTGGATCATGGGATCTAGGTTTAGGTAGTGATAAGGTGTTAAATACTCAAGATTTAATAGGTGTTAGGATTTCTTGGTAATTCTGAGATTATAAGTTACGTCTGTTGGTTGCAAAGAGTAGGCGTACCTACTTTGGTTTCCTTGAGAAAGAAATCATAAATAGTAGGAAGTGATTATCAACAGGGACTCAGAAAGGGTTCATTTAATATTAAGTGTTGTAACAAGGTTGATTAACCTGAGGTAAAATCTGGACAGTGCATAGCGAGTCCCTAAGTTTGAGAGGATTAGGAAATTAGACGCTTGAATAGGTCGAGAGACATTTCAGCATATCATCGATAAAGATAGCTTGTGATCCTAATCACCATAAGAGTCTTGAGTAAATTTTAGCAGTTGTCATGTACCGTAATCCCTACTGAATATAATCCTGGTTATTTCACAAAATCTTGGTAACAAATATCAAATTCAAAGTGACAATCCTGCAAAACTTAAACCCCATTTCAGGAAACACTAAATAACCAGTGAATTAAATCATAAAAAACTTGAGTTCACACCTTATTCCCTGTAGGAACCCCAACCTAGTTGGGTTTTATATTGACAATGATCGCTTACACCCATTCAAGAGTGTAATTTGAGTGTTAACACCTAGTTACTCCTTTTGAGCCTATGAACCTTTCTTTGGCAACTGTATTACAAGCCTTAAATCATTTCAAATTTATCCCTCATTTGTACCCTACCCTCCCTAAACTTTAAAGTGCCAACTTGAGAATAAAAGCTTAAGTTAGGGTGATAAAGTTTGACAGAGGTGATCTTGTGCCGCAGTCTTATAAACAAGTGCATAAAAGCTATGCAATGAGGAAAAATGAAAGTGAAAAAGAAAGGGAGATACCCAAGAAAGAAAATCATGAAATTTCACAAAGGAAAGAAATGAAAAGAAAATGCTTTAAAAAGATTGGTGAACTAGTATAGTAAAGGTAGGAACATGAGTGATTAAGGAATAAATGAAGTGGCCCATGATCCAATGTTTGATCTAGTAGTGTCTTATGTGGAGTTCAAGGAGGGTGTAGTCACTTTTATCTCAAATGTGTATACTACCTTTCCCCGAGCCTACATTATAAGCTTGAAAAATTCTTTAGAGATCTCCAACCAAGTATCTTTGAGTTAGTAGCAATTAAAAATAAGGGCAAGCATATGGCATGGTACTTGTTTTCATTGAGAAATTCTTGCGAGGTGTGAGCGTTTTTCTATTTGTCCTTTGTTCGATGATTGAAAATTTTGCATGTTGGTACTTCCTTTCGAGATGCGGTATGTAAACAAATAGCAGTTGGTGAAGTTGTCATATTCTAAAAATGAAGCAAAGGAGTGTAGTTGAGTCACTATTGATAGAAAGTCACCACTTGAGAGTTAGTTATTGTTTCTTGATTATTCTTATAAGTACTTTGCATCCTAGAAAATGTGATTAATTTTCTAGAGGAGTTGTATGGATAGTACTTCTCATGCTAGTTGACTAATTATTGGTACTAATCAAGTTTTAAATCATGGTGATCATTTGGTTGAAAGTGTGGTCTTAAAAGTGAGATAGTCTCATTGGATGTGAAGTGATGTTGCCTGAGTACAAGAAAAAGCTTTAAGTTGGGAATGTTGATGAGTGATAAAATTTCCACTCATTGGTACCTCATTTATTGCACTCTCTGGTGATTAAATTAAATATATGAGACTAAATCCTCAATGAATTGTGCTAATTTCCATTGTTTGTGATCCTGCAGGGAAATCTGAAGAAAATGGGTTGACGAAAATCTGGACAAGAAGAAAAGTGAGAAAAGGGTAAAATTGTAGCTCAGAACCAAGTCCCGTTTGTCACTATCGTGATGTGTAATATAAAATTACGATCAATCATCAAGCCAAAGGGTTGCAAACATGGGCTGACTCCACGTAATCCCTAAAATCTATTCAGACTGGAGGGATGTGATTGCAAGGCTAAAGTATTACGGTAGAGGAGTTGTGATCACAACTAAAGGTTGCAATCTCAGGTATCGGCAGAATTTCAAGGGCAAAGATGGAGTTTCAGAATACCCAATTCTAAGATATAAAAGGCTAAACCCTTCACATTTCCATCATTGGATTTTCTATTTTTTGGAGTTGGAGAATAATTTTTAGAGTTAAAAACACAACTTGTAAGGGTTTCTGAGAGAGATTTATGTTATTACTTTGCTTGTGATGGATGAATTACTTGCCAATTTGGGTATATTGCTTTCCTTCAATTTCATGAGCAGTTAAACTTATCTTTTGGACTTATGTTAGATTAGGTGGTGTATAATGTGTGGATGTTGATTGGTTATCCAATTAATTAGCTAATTATGGTCGGTTTTGCTTGTACTCCATGTTTGTATGAAGATTTGAGAGTGTAGACCCCAATTTCTCTGGATCCCATACCATCCTTGAAAGAGGGGTATTCGGTGATAAGTATTTAAAGAAAATAACTTGAGTTAGCTTATTGATTAGCATCATCTCAAAAATAATGGTATTATTTAAGGTAGCTCATTTAATAGCACTACCTTAGAAATAAGGGTGTTAATTGAGGTAGTGGATTGGTAGATTTGTTACACTCACGAGGTGTTAGAAAGAACCCATGAGTGATATTTTTTGTTTTATTGAAATATTAATACCAAGCCCTAAATCTAGCATACCCAAAGCCTTTAGCTGAAATTGGACTAATTATTGACAACCCATGCATAAATTCCACCTAGGATAACCCCAAGGTCTCTGTCAAATTGGTAACACTCCTTAATTTGTCAAACTTGCAATAACATTAATTATTGTTTAGTTTGATATCTCTTAAAATCATAACCCTGATAATGCTCAAATTACATTCTTGAATGGGTGTAAGTGATCGTTGTCAGTATAAAACCGAACTAGGTTGGGCTCGAATCCCACAGGGAATAGGGTGTGAACTTCGATTTGTTTATGAAAGATTTTACTGGTATTTTACAATTTTCGAAAGATGGGGGTTTAAGTTCACAGTGTGTTAACTATCACGTTCAATAATTCAGTGTTTGTACTCAAGATAAATGGGAAACCAGATCTATGTTCACCAAGGGTTTCGAGAATTGACCGATACTAGGTAATGTTAGAGATTCTCGAAATGAGTAGAAGAACAGAATATCCCTGACGATTATACTATCTGACTTATCTCTCGACCTCACCAGACAATTTATTATCTAATTCTCTTGAACATAGATAACTTATCTATTTCTAATAGGATTTTATCTCAAGTATATTAATCCAGTTACGGCATTAATCATTAAACAGAAGGTTGGTAGCTTCCGAGTCCCTGTTGATAATTCACGTTATCTAGTCTATTTCTCCGTTAGAAGAAAATAAAACCTAAGGCATAACCTAATGTTTGCAACCACTAGATTTTAGTTAATACAACAGAATCTCAAGATGTTTTACTACTCTTTGAAACCGTTAAACATCTAGTATCATATCAAACCCTAATCCATGGATCCCATAACTCCGACTAATAAAAGTAGCCACTCATGATTTGATGAACGAAATAACAAGTTGAATTCATGATTATAATGATAGACTTACGAATGGATAGAAAACAAAAAGTAGTTCCTCCGATTTAATCATAAGGTAGAAACCCCAAAAATAGTTGATACGAAAACACAAGAATAATTTATGAAAGAGAGAAAAAATCCGCGTCTCTCTTCTTAGAGTTGATGTCTTATAAATGAATTCTTCTCCTCATCAAAAACCCTAAAACATGCCATTCATACTAAATCCTAATTAAGGAAATAAAATAAAAAAATTAATAAAATTGTCCAGAATAGGTGACGCCCAGGATGACGCCGCATCAAGAAGTTGACACCCTATCATGGATGGTGTTAGAGAGGCTTCAGTTGCCTTCAGGTTCTGTCTTAGGCTGACAATGTGGCTTACGTTGCGTCAGTGATCTGACGGCGTATCACCAACGTCGTCAGATGTCTTCTTCCCATACTAACTTTCTGCTTAAGGTTGATGCCATTCTTGACTCCTTATCACGACTTTCATGCTACATCACCGGTATCATCAGAACTGCTCCTCAAATTGTAACTCCCTCGTTAAGGGTGATGCTAATGTTGATAGGCTATCACGAGGCTGACGACTTATCATGGAGGTTGTCATCCATGTTTTCTTCTATTTTGCTCATATTTTCAACTCTTTTGCTCCATTATTGTTCTCATTTCTTTAGCCTTTTTCTGCAATATCATGAGCAAAGACATCAAAATAACAAGAGCTGCATCAGAATTCACAATTATTTTGAGCTAAAAATCATTAAATGTGTTATCTTTTGCTCACATATCAACACCCTCAAATTAAAACAATTTCTTGTCCTCAAGCAACAACTAAGAGAATACAACGAACATTCAGCAGTCAACAACCAATTTAGCTCAAAACTCAGTTTACCATCTCCAAAGTCAACCAACTCAAAATTACTGTACAATTTATTAAAAAGAAACAATGTAACACAAAGGCTTCTACCCATGACATCAACTAAGTACCGATAATCATGCATGTATCAATGTAAACTACCCAAACAAGTAAGTAACTTAGAAACATATTAGTGTGCCCTCACAATAAAGAAATTCCCCTTTTTTTCTCATGTCAGACATCAAAAATATAAACACAAGGATCATCACAAAAACACTCACTCTCAGAATAAATTTCAAACTAGTGTATGCCAAATACCATATGGTTTCCCTAATCGTCATTACCAAGGTTTCCAAATAGGTATGCTAGGTTCACTATAGGTCTTTCTTCATCTTATAATGCAGGCTAGGGATGGTATGATATTATATGACATTTAGAGTGACTAAACTCCTTGGCACTACATTAACTTGTGGGGTCCACTTATTAACCTCTTTTTCTCTCTTTTTCTTTTCTTTTCTTTTTCTCGTTTTCTCCCATTTTTTTTCCATTTTCTTGATCACACTTTCAGGATGGGTGCACTTCTTTTTATTCAAGCAGAGTTTCTTTTCTTGCTCTTTTTCACCAACACCCAACCTTATATTCTTTTTCTTTGATTCTTTCTCTTCTACTCTACCCTTCTTCATACCCAACTTATATCACACACCCCTATGATAGCCACCCTCAACTTAGGTTGTTTGCCTATGTTAAGGTACACAGTGTCCAAGGAGGACCAGGGCCAA
Source organism: Capsicum annuum (assembly GCF_002878395.1). Lineage (NCBI taxonomy): Eukaryota > Viridiplantae > Streptophyta > Magnoliopsida > Solanales > Solanaceae > Capsicum > Capsicum annuum. The sequence goes on from NC_061119.1 coordinate 24,582,972, forward strand.
AACAAGTACATTATGATTTAAAAATGGAAGGGGATAGGTATCATAGAAAGAAAAATGGTCAATTAAGGCTCAAACCGGGATCAAGGGATATCATGTGTTCTGGGAAGGTCATTTAGGCAAAAAAAAGTGACTTAAAAATAAAAAAGGCCTATGATCCTTTACTAACCCCTATCTTTCAACTATAGTAAGAAGAACCGGGCAAGTTCTCGATTTGGCACTACAAAGAGAACTCGGTATAGTCTCTAACACCCATGGTACACAAGCAATATCACTGGCTACTACCTATCTGGTTCATGCAATTATTCAGTAGTGATGGTCAGATAACTAAACTAATGCCATGACGAGATGCACAGTGGTCACACTAAGGTGCAATTCATAAAGTCATGCAAAACAAACCTTCAGAGAGGTGTTCAAAATCACAAAATCAGTTAACTGCCTACAGAACTTGCACTACTCCTAGTTATTTACAGAATATGCTACAACAACATGCTACCCTACACCCTCAACTTAAAATCAAAACAAAATAAAACTAAGGGTTAGGATATACCTGGAGTGGGTTATTCTCAGGGATCATGGGTTGCCTCCCATGAAGTGCTTGATTTAACATTGTGGCACGACACAGGTGTGTCGATTACCTCAGAATTCATCAAGAGAAATAATGATGATGCTTTTCACTGATTCATCCAGTCCAATGTAAAGCTTTACCCGTTGCCCATTTACTTTAAATGTACTGCCATCTTCGTTTTCAAGCTCCACTACTCCAGACGAGTGGACTCGATTCACTTTAAAAGGTCCTGACCACTTAGATTTCAGCTTTCCTGGGAAAAACTTAAGTCTGGAATTAAATAGAAGCACCAAGTCCCCTCTTTTGAACTCTCGCTTCTCTATCTTTCAGTCATGGTACTTTTTCATCTTTTCTTTATACAAATCTGCTCGTTCATATGCCCTGAGATGGAATTTATCCATCTTATTAAGTATCCTTAATCTCAGTTCTACAGCTTTCTTCCAGTTCAAATTCTACTTCTTGAGTGCCCATAAAGTCTTGTGCTCCAGCTCTATTAGCAAATGACACGTTTTTTCATAGACCGATTGGAATGGTGACATTCCAATAGGTATCTTGAAAGTAGTTCGGTATGCCCACAAGGCATCATCAAGCCTTCACGACAAATCTTTTCGGCTAGCATTCATCGTCTTGGCTAGGATGGCATTAACTTCATGATTTGACACCTCCATCTGCCCACTGGTTTGTGGGTGGTATGGAGTAGCCACTTTGTGTTGTTTCACACTATACTTCGCCAGAGCTACCCAAAATAATTTGTTACAAATGTGAGATCCTCCATCACTTATGATAGTGCGTGGTACTCTAAAGCGAGAGAAGATGTTCTTTTTGCGAAAAGCGACAACTCTCTTTTCCTCATTATCAGCTAATGCGGTAGCTTTAACCCATTTAGAAACATAATCAATAGCAACCAGAATATACTTCATTTTGTAAGAACTTAAAAACGGACCCATGAAGTCAATATCCCACACATTAAATAATTCCACTTCAAACATCTTAGTCAAGGGCATTTCATGTCGTTTAGATATTGACCCTTATCTTTGACACTAGTCACATTTCTGCACAAATTTGTAGGCATCTTTAAACAATGTTGGCCAATAATAGCCACTCTGCAACATCTTCCTGGCCGTTCAGTCACCTGTATGGTAACCCCCAACTAGAGAAGCATGACATGCCTCCAGTACACCGTATATCTACTTCAGGTACACATCTCCGTATGATATTGTCTGCACATCCCCTGAAAAGATAAGGCTCATCCCAAAAATAATGTGTTACATTATGCAAGAACTTCTTCCTTTAGTGGGATGAAAGATTTTCTTGGAGGAGCTCACTCACAACATAATTTGCATAATCAGCATACTATGGTAATGCTTCCACAGAAGTTCTAAGGATCTCCCCATCAGGAAATGTATCATTTATCTTTGTTTCATTATTAACTTCCTGTCCACCTTCCATTCTAGATAGATAATCTGCAACCTGGTTTTCACAACCTTTTCTATATTTGACTTCGAAATAAAACTCTTGCAGTAGCAACATCCATCTAATAAGCCTTGGTTTAGCATCCTTTTTGGCCATCAAGTACCGCAAGGCAGCATGGTCAGTATGGACTAATACTTTAGTCCCAAGTAGATAAGATCTGAATTTCTTGAAAGCATACACCACAACCAGCAGTTCCTGTTCGGTTACTGTGTAATTTTTTTGTGCTACATTTAGCGCTTTGCTGTCATAATATATTAGGTGAAACAATTTATCTCTTTTTTGTTCCAATACAGCTCCCAGTGCAACACCACTTGCATCACACATTAGTTCAAATGGTTTTTCCCAGTCGGGTGTAATAACAATAGGAGCCTCGATAAGGTTCTTTTTAAGGCAGTCAAATGCCTTCAAGCATTCTTCATCGAAAAGGAATTTCACTTCCTTCTCCAACAGCTTCCAAAGTGGATTTGTAACTTTGGAGAAGTCTTTTATAAATATCAGATAGAATCCTGCATGACCAAGAAAACTACGCACTCCTTTTACTGAACGGGAGGTGATAATTTCTTGATAACTTCTACCTTTACTCGGTCAACTTCAATTCTTTTTTCAAAAATTTTGTGGCACAGCA
>NC_061119.1:24585734-24661648 GCF_002878395.1 Capsicum annuum
CCCACCACAGAGAAATTATCCATAAAGACCTCTATGGTGTCTTCTACTATGTCAGAGAAGATAGATATCATACATCGTTAAAAAATGGTTGGTGCATTGCATGGCCCAAATGGCATCCTCTTAAATGCAAATGTGACATATGGGCATGTAAACGTTGTCTTCTCTTGATCTTCCAGAGCAATCCAGATTTGGTTATATCTAGACCATCCAAGAAGAAATACCACCCCCTACCCGTAAATCTATCAAGCATCTGGTTCATAAAGGGCATTGGGAAGTGGTCCTTCAAAGTCCATGAGTTTAGCCTACGGTAATCCATACAGACTCTCCATCCTGTGACTGGTCTGAGTGGAATCAGCTTGTTCTTTTCATTTGCAACCACCGTCATACCCCCTTTTTTAGGTATACATTGAACTGAACTTACCCATTTGCTATCCAAAATAGGGTAAACTACTCCTGCGTCCAACCACTTAATAATCTCTTTTTTAACCACCTTTTGCATTGGTGCATTAAGATGGAGTTGATGTTCAATGGTAGGAGTACAATCTTCTTCTAATTTGATTTTATGCATACATATGCTAGGAGGAATGCTAATAATATCTGTGATAGTCCATCCAATAGCTTTACTGTGTCTCTAAAGTATTGAGTTAAGTGCATTCACCTGTTTTTCTTCTAAATCAGCTGTAATAATAACTGGTAGCGTGCTCCCTTTCCCCAAAACCACATATCATAAGTGACCCGACAGCTTTCTCAATTACAACACCGGAGGTTCCTCAATGGATGGATTGGCTGGTGGGCTTGGTCAATTAGCAAGATGAAGGTCGACCTTTTTATGAGCATAAGAATACGAGCCCAGACTAGTCAGGGTACAAACTGTCTCTTCATACCCCTCAATTCCATCACTTTCATAGTTCATCACAACTGCGTCTAAAGGCTCCATCAAAGCTGTTTAGTTCTGACTACATCCTATTCGTCCTCAGAATACACATCAACCACTGAAAACATGCTTATTTCCATATGTTGCTTCATTGATCTTCCCACATCAAACTGTACCTCTTTATTGTTCACCCTAAATAAGAGTTCATTCGCTCTCAAATCAATCAACATACTTCTAGTTACAAGGAAAGGTCGACCAAAGATTATAAGTACCTTGAAGTCTACCTCGCAATCCAGAATGATGAAGTCCGCAGGGAATATGAAATTTGAGACCTTTACCAACACATCATACAGAATGACAATAGGTCGCTTTACTGATCTGTCAGCCATCACCAGCCTCATGTCGGTAGGTGTGGGATTCCCCAGGCCTAAATTTTTATAAATAGTCAATGACATCAGATTAACACTTGCCCCTAGATCACATAGTGCTTTAGTAAATTCCATGGTTCCAATCATGTAGGGAATACTGACTGCACCTGGATCCGACTTTTTCTGCATCAAGGTCCGTATGGAAATGGTACTGCAAAGGTGGAGATCTTCTTCTAGTTCATAACTCACTACACTCTTCTTGGTAATAAGGTATTTTATGAATTTTGCATACCCTGGCATTTTCTCAAGTGCCTCGATGAAAAGCACATTTATAGTTAATTGCTTGAGTATTGCTAGGAACTTGCTAAACTTTGCATCATCCGTCTTCTTTCTCTGCATTGAGAAAAGAGAGGTGGTGGCCGTGGGATGGGTTTCAACACCACTTCCTCTTCCTTCTCCTTGTCTGACATATTAACTGAACTATTTAGTTTCTCAGACTTCTCTAGGTGCAGTTTTGCTAGTTCTTCTGCAACTTTCTCAATATTCAAATATTTGTCCACATCAAGGCCAGATAAAATCTTACCACTTCTAGTGGTGATCGCTAGACATGAATCATCAGTCTTCTGATCCTAGGCCATTTGAGTAGGTGAGGTACCACTTTTTCTATGGTTTAGTGCTGAAGAGAGTTGACTCATCCGTTGCTCTAACTGCTGGATAGAAGTTGAATGTGAACTAACCAATCGACTCATAGTTGAAAATTCACTCCTCACACTAGATACTCCAGCATTGGTAGCCTCTACTCCTTTTAATAGTTATTTCATCATATCTTCCATCGACCACTTTCCCAAACTAGTTGCAGCAGCTTCTTGATTTCCCACATGAACATACAACCCATTTTGTCATTATTGCATCTCCAGTTTTCTTGCTTCTTGTCTCTGTGATTAGGATTGTCATACCCATTCTGACCTTGATTCCCTTGGCTAAAGCCTTGAAAACTCACCTGATTAGAAAAGTAGTTGACTTCTTTTTCAGGTTCCATATCATCCCGATCCCGAATCATTACAGCTTTTACCTATTCTGTCCTTCCTGACAATAAGTGCTTCGTGAGTAGGTCTATTTGAGTCTTAAGATGGGCTATGTCTTGATCCTTCTCCTTATCCCTTTTGCACTGTTCATCATTCATTCCAATAGGAATAGTTGGACTTGCCACCACAGAATCACTGGTGTACTAAGCCCTACTTAATTTGGTCATCCTATTCAGCATATTAGGAGTATCTTAAAATGAGAGAGCAATAAATGACCCTCCAGCAACGTTGTCTACCATTGGCTTCATCACTGAGTTAAAAGCTCTGTACAGAGTCTCCATTAAATGTATGCCCATCATATTATGTTTTGGAAATTGTGTCAACTTTTTCTTGAATCTCTCCGAAGTTTCATGTAAGCCTCATTTGAAAACTGTCTAAAATTATTGATCTTATATCTTAATTTCACCCTTCTGGATGGCGAAAAGAACCTTTCTAGGAAAGCTCCTCTCAACTAACTCTAGTTGGTTATAGAGTCAGGTGTCAACTCATTTAGCCACAATGTAGCCTCTCCTGATAAGGACAACAAAAATAGCCTCAAATGGATAGCGCTCTAGCTTACCCTCGGATTATCAAAGGACTTGCAAATGGTGAAAAAATTCACCAGATGCAGGTTATGGTCTTCCACATGAAGGCCTCCAAAAAACCCCTTCAGATTTAAGAGCTGAATCATTGTGCTAGTAATATTGAATTTTTCTCCAGGTGCTAACGGAGGGGGAATAATGTCACCCGTTGCCCCTGCTCCATCGACATTATCATCATCATCAATCTCATATCATAACGGTTGTTCAAACATTCTACTCATGCGGTGAGGTTTCAGATTGAGTAGTGTTCAATGTAAGCTATAGGGATTCTGCAAATGAACAAAAAAAATTACCAAACATAAATTAAGGAAACTTAACTATCAGTAAATTTTCGCACACAAAATTTTCAGTCTACAATTGTATTCCCCGGCAACGACAGCATTTTTTATAATGCTCAAATTATGCTCTTGAATGGGTGTAAGCAATCGTTGTCAATATAAAACCCAACTAGGTTGGGGTCGAATCCCATAGGGAATAGGGTGTGAACTTCGATTTGTTTACAAAAGATTTTACTGGTAGTTTACTATTTCCGAAAGATGGGGGTTTAAGTTCACATATGTTAAATATCATTTTCAATACTTCAGTGTTTGCAATAAAGATAAATGGGAAACTAGAGCTATGTTCACCAAGGATTTCAAAAATTGACCTACACTAGGTAATGTTAGAGATTCTCGGAATGAGTAGAACAGAAGAATATCCTTGACGATTATACTATCTGACTTATCTCTCGACCTCACCAGACAATTTATTTTCTAATTCTCTCTAACTTAGATAACTTATCTATTTCCAATAGGATATTATCTCAGGTAGATTAATCCAGTTACAACATTAATCATTAAACAGAAGGTTGGTAGCTTCCGAGTCCCTGTTGATAATTCACCTTCTCTAGTCTATTTCTCCGTTAGAAGCAAATAAAACCTAAGGCATAACCTAATGTTTCCAACCACCAGATTTTAGTTAAAACAACATAATATCAAGATGTTCTACTACTCTTTGAATCCGTTAAATACCTAGTATCATATCAAACCCTAATCCATGGCTCCCATAACTCCAGCTAATGAAATTAGCCGCTCATGATTTCATGAACAAAATAACAAGTTGAATTCATGATTATACTGATAGACTTACGAATGGATAGAAAATAACAAGTAGTTCCTCAAATTTAATCACAAGGTAGAAACCTCAAAAATAGTTGATACGAAAACACAAGAATAATTTATGAAAGAGATTAAAAATACGTGTCTCTCTTCTTAGAGTTGATGTCTGATAAATGAATTCTTCTCCTCATCAAAAACCCTAAAAGATGCTATTTATACTAAAGCCTAATTAATGAAATAAAATAACAAAATTAATAAAATTGTCCGGAATAGGTGATGCCCAGGCTGACGTTGTGTCAAGAAGTTGATGCCCTATCATGGATGGCGTCAGAGAAGCTTCAGTTCCCTTCAGATTCTGTCTTAGGCTGATGATATGGCTGACATCGCGTTAGGGATCTGACGGTGTATCACCGACATCATCAGATATCTTCTTCCTATGCTAAATTTCTGCTTAAGGCTGACACTATTCTTGACGTCTTATCACGACTTTGACGCCACATCACTGGCGTCGTCAGAACTGCTCCTCAAACTGAAACTCCCTAGTTAAGGCTGATGCCAAAGCTGAGAGGCTATCACGAAGCTAACAACTTATCACGGAGGTCGTCAGCCATATTTTCTTCTAATTTGCTCATATTTTCAACTCTTTTTCACCATTATTGTTTATTCTCATTTCTTCGGCCTTTTTCTGCAATATCATGAGCAAACACATCAAAATAACAAGATTTGCTTCAGAATTTGCAATGATTTTGAGCTAAAAAGTTAAATATGTTAGCTTTTGCTCACACATCAAGGCCCCCCCCTTTAATTTATTTTTATGTGTTTTTTAATTTGACATTACGGTTTGAAACATAGTTAACTCTCAACATTTACAAGTTGTGAATTATTTGTTTGCACTCCTCGTGAATTGAATCCAAACTCATATTTAGGTAATTATATAGACAATGTCTGCCTTACACTTAATTTTGGATAGTAAGTTTGAGTATTATCAATGACCAATTCCCAAAATGTATATTTTGCCGACACAAAGATGTCATACCATAATTGGAAGACGGACGAAGTCCTTAACATAAGGATCAAAGTTGGATTTAGACTATTGATGACTTTAGCCTAATATTAGTACTGGCAGTAAATATGAACTGATGCCCCACAGATTTGAGAGTATTGGACCCATATAGCCCATGGGTTACGTGATGTTGGTAAAAAGATACATAGTTCCAAACTATGTTTTAAATGGTCAAGTTTTTGTGATTTCATCCCTTGCTTTATGTTTTTCTTTTATAAATGGTTAAATGAGTTTTATGATTTACTTTATTTAAATTTTTGTCCCCTTGTCTTGGAATCGAAGTTAGTATTGGTCGTACTGACCGTCTTCGGATACTACAACATTTCCTTATACATAAGAGTTATGATTATGATTCTATATTGTACGATAGAAATGTTATCTTAAAATTCACTCTAACTTACATTTTAATGGTAGCTAAGACATACTTTAAAAAGAGAATCTCACCTATTGACTTTAAGAAGGAGGAGGGGGCTGTTGGATCATAATCAAATCAAATAGATTTTACCATTAAAAGAAGGTGTGACAAGACTTTTATCATCACATATATTTCAATTTTAGTCCAACAATAAAAACATATTTACTAAATAATTTCATATTATTTTCCACCCCTACAAAAATAAATAGAGTATATTTCAATATATAGCTACGGTTTTGGATAATTAGGAACATGTGAATCCCTGCATTTGATGCAAGACTCTTTGTTAAAAGGTGGGAAAATTATACACGATAAAAGAAATGTGAATAAGAGCTATATAAATTCTTAATTCGACAAGGATAATCAACAATTGAAACATTATCCCCTGTTTGTTCATCAACTAGGGCAGATCCATAGTATGAAACACAAGTTAATAGAATCTAATCACTTTTATCAACATTGTATGTGTGTAAAAAATTTCAATGATCCCAATATCCTACTCTTTTTGTGAGGGTAAACCTCAGAACACTACACTTTTCACGACCCGAGTCGAGGCCCTGGCCGCGACGGGCATCTCGAACTGTGAAGGCCCAAGCACCCTTTCCTATCTGGCAATCATGCACACCATCCATAAACTATAAAGAAATGAGGAAAAGATAATATAAAATGGAAACATGGTCAATCTCTTAATTCAACTGAACAATACAAAATTTAGTTTATAATATGCAAAACACATGACATCAGTCTGCAAAATCTCTTCTAACAATTGACAATAACATCTATCTAAAAACTGGGACAAGACCTTCGGTCGGACCATAAACCAAGTCCAAATGAAAACAACATATGAAATAATGCCTTCTAAAATAAGAGAGGCTCATCAACTATAAACGTCTGATAAACTGGTCTACTATTTAGCAGGACCCCGAGGCTATGCCTCAGATCCTGAAATATAGGGGGTCAATACAAATGTATTGGTATGCAGATCAATCAAAAATAACATACTTTTATCCAACATAAGTGAGAGAAATTCATAAAACATTCTACTTACGATATATATAAAAACCAATGGGCATATTTAAAAGAATTTAATAATTCTTTGAAATCATGACTCACTCTTTATGTTACTTCTTAGCAAGATGGTACACCTTACAGTCTGTAATTCCATGGGCTACATAGAATTTGTTCTTGACTAGCGGCCAAGCCTCCATTCCAAGTTTTCCGCAAGGATTGGAGTATCAGTAATAGGAGACACGCAAGACCACACATCATGGTGCCATGATCCCCAATCAAATCAAAATGTCATGGTATTGTAAAATACCACAAAGCATGGATCCTAACCATAGTCCCAAATTGGGATGACATGAATCAAGGTACACAAGACCACACAGCATGATACCATAACCCCATGTCGGTAAATCACGATTTCTAGCATTGAGTCTTTCAACTCGTACTTTCTTTCGGTAACCATCTAACTCTCTTTAAGCCCATTTTTAACCTTTTATCAACATGTATAATTCTGAGTTCAAAATCTGAGTACAATCTATATTTTTAGTCTGTTCTGAATTTGCTATAGCATTCATCGATTTGGTATCGTCATACCAAGAATTGCAAGTTGTAACTCTAAGCCATACATTATCATGTTATAGTATTCTATTTCAAAACCTTGTGTTCAGACCACCAAACTATTCAAACAATATATGAGGATGCATATAGTGAAACTCATGAAAACTTAGGCAAAGATCCTCAATTTGAATTTACAAATAAGTGGTGGTCAAGTATCATGTAATAAACCATGCAATATCTTTCAATTATCACTTTAAACATTTACAAAAAATAAAACACCCTCTCTTCAATTCATAATAAATATCAAGTTCAAAACAATAGTAAAACATTTATCTCACACTTCAAAACATGCAATTGAACAACCCACCAAAGGTAAAATCAAGAGGTATTATAACAAGAGAGTGGTTTCCTCATTTATGCTCTCGATTCAATCTTTGAAAAACTTAAAAAAAATACTTATATATACACGAGTAAAACTTAATTTCAAAGGGAGGCCTCAAAACCAAAATAATATGTCTATCACTGAAAAGGGTTTCATGATTTGGATATTCAAAACAATTGTTCAAACCCTTGTTATAAACATCATAACATACTTTCAAAATATTGATAAAATCATAACTTATGCCCATAGAGTTTTTAGGACAGCCATACGTACCTTAATCAATGAAGAATTCTCGAATAATTGATCCCTTAAGATTGAATGCTTAACCCTAAGTTGTTTTTCTCCTATTGTGTTCTTGAAAGCTAAATTAGGGATTTTAAGAGAGTTAAAACATTACTAATAAGCTTAATTTCATTTAAGGATGATTAGGGACAGTTTAGGAATGTAAAAAGACTTGGTTTCCCTTAAAATGACTTAAAACGAAGTTTTTACGCCCTTGGGCCATATGGAATGCGCCGCATTGCCTATGGCATAAGCTAGGCAGTGTCGCGCATTTTCCATAGCCCAAAATAGGTTGGGCATGGCATTGCCCATCGCCCAAAATGGGCTGGGCAACGCATTACCCATGGAACAACAAATCCAGTTGCCTTAGACAATTGTTAGGCGACGTGCTCCACTTTGGAAAGTCATAACTTTTCACTCGGGTACTGGATTGAGGAAAACTTGGCATAGTTGGAAAGTTACTTCAAAGACCTGTCATTTAATTTATAGCAGGCCCTCTAACTCGTCATATTCTAGGAGTAATAGTTAATGGAAGTTGACCCACATTGAAACGTAAACTAAATCTTAATCGATAGAAATGTTTTCAGCTCCTCTTAGTGTTAGGAGGTATTTGTGACCTCAATTCATATCCAAAGGTATTCACACACTATAGAATTGATCATAACACATATATTAACAAAGTATAATTTGGTTTGGATCTATACGCATAGGAACGATGGTTTAAATTTTAGCCCAAAGGTGTGGGGTTTTACAATACTGCACTTCATCGGTGAGCATTTATTGAAGCACACAATACAAAATGGTAGAAAAATGTAATGGATAAGCTGCTTAACAATTCTAGCACATGTTTTTCATGGATAGCCATCAGAGGAGAACTTTATATAAAAGTCATGCGAACAATAAGTTGAAATTACTTCATTATCATCTTTAAATATGCAATGACAAACATGGCGGTCTAATTTATTAGATAATTGATGCAATATAAGATGGACTTGGACACCCAGAGCTATAAATATCATGACCCAACCCCTGGCCTAGTCATGATGGGTATCTCAAGCCCACTGAGAGTAAGAGACCACCCCCTTAGCCTAGCCAACGAAAACACAATACATATATATATATACATAACAATGGAAGTCAACTAAAAAATAATATGGATGGTAGATAAATGAACCAAGACAACGGTTATAACAGTTCAACAATACTTAATCCACAATTGTCCACAAAAACCTATAACAAAATTGAATATCAAATTAGGTTGGGACATGTCCCCACCTGTAGCCAAAGGAATCCAAAATGAAAGTCTAACATATAAATGAAGACTTGATAATGAAATGATAGTCCTTTCAGAGAATGGAAGTTCACCACTTCAATGCTGACCAATGAATGAATGAATTGCCTAATCTGCATAAGGTAACCAAAGAACCACTAGGACCCTACATCGCATGGGGATACAGTGTCCATGACAATTTATAGATTGAGCACTAGCATGTAACTTAGGGAATAAGTATAAATAATGCTAAGTCCAAAAAACCCACATGCACACATTGTATATAGATACATATATAGATGTCGGGATAGGGAACATGGTTTAACCATGAATTTGAAGCCATTAACCTAGACTGTGTAGTTCGGACCGTCCTAAAGGCATCCACAATCTATATAGGTTCAACTCCCTCAACTGAAAGAGCCTCAATGTGTGTTAGTCACACGAACTAGAGAAAACATAGAGGGAAAGATCAAGCAACCAAGGAAACTAGTTGTCCTAAATACTTAAATAAAGTGTGAAACATGCACATGGCCATTAAGAGCCCCACGCCAACAAATGTGATTTCTATTATTGGTCTCTCCGAGACCTCAACCCTCCATGGTAAGCTACATAACCCCCTTTAAGCCCAATTAAAACAAGTTTCACACAATTTTAACCATTAACCCAAGGGTCAATTATTAGGGAATTATCTACTTGGTATGTTTATACCATTACGCTTGCAAGCTTAATTGCACATGCTAAACAAATTCACATAACTATACTGACTCCCAAGTTTCAAATTTAAAACCATCCATGGCCCCGAAGTCCTTTTAAAATAATGTTGATCCAAAACCACCAAGGCCTTTAAAAATCAGGTTATGTCCATTAGTCCTTCAATTCAAAGTATTGGATTCAAAATCAAGTTAAACTATGCAATTTTTCCATAATGCAAAACAATTATGCCAAGTGGGTTGAGGTCCAAGAAATTCCAAATCAAAATTTATCCAATTTGAGGTAACTCATCCCTCATTCCATCCATTTAAACAATGTACCAATTTAGACTCAAAATCATTAATTTAAAACATAAATAATCAATTCAAATCATAGGACAAGTAATTCAATCCTCAACAACCAAACCTCAACCTAATTTCAAAACCCACAATTTAAATACAAAAAAATCCATGAAATCAATGCCATAATATAAATTTAAAGTTTAGGGAAGATATATATGACTTAAACATATAAGAATTTGAAGTCAATTTGAAGCTTGGAGCCCAAATGATGAATGCAAAGTGAAACCCATGAATGTTTTTGGGTTTTGTATTTGAGAGTTCAATAGAAGGATTTCATTTTTCAAAGTTGATGGGAATAAGCTTATGTTATGTTTAAATCTCAGACAAGAGTGAAAATACCCAAAATCCTATCACCCCAAGTGAATAAAAATAAAACTATACAAAATTTAAACACAATTCAAGTCAAAAATCAATATTATGAACATGAAAAGGACAAAAATAAAATACTCAAAATTTTAAGGGTGTTACAATATCCCCCCCCCCTCCATTAGGATCATTCTTTCCTGAATGATAAATTAGGAAAATTTTAGCACGAGAATAGCAAGAACACACCAGAATCAAATAAATTTGTTTAAAAGTAACCGGAGGAAAATGATAATCATACCTCAATCACTTTTATCGATAACATGGAATAAGAATCGATACTTGGCCTTTGTATCTTTCTCATCTTCTAACGTAGCCTCTTGTACCTTTTGGTTTCTCCAAAGAACCTTCACTGAAGCTATGTCCTTTGTTCCTAATCTACTAACTTGACTATGCAAAATCTCAATTGAGACTTTCTCATAAGATAAGAAATCTGTGACACCAATACTCTCAATAGGAACTATTAAGGAAGGGTCACCTACATATTTTTTCAACATCAATACATGAAAGACGGGATAAATAAAACCCAAATTCGTAGGCAAATCCAAATCATAGTTAATATTTCCAGCTTTCCTCAAGATCTGATATGGATAACATAATGGGGAATAAGCTTCCCCTTCTTCCTAAGAATCATCATTCTTTTTATAGGAGCGACTTTCAGGAACACCAAATCACATACTTCAAACTCTCATTCTCTTTACCACATATCCACCTAAGACTTCATGTGACTTTTAGCAATCCTAAGTCTTTCCCTAATTACTTTTACCTTTTCCATGGCTGGTGAACCAAGCCAGGGCCAAATAATCAAGCCTCACCAACCTTAAACCACCTAATAGGAGATCAATACCTCCTACCATACAGACCCTTGAATGTACCTATCTGAATACTCAAATAATAACTATTATTATTTACAAACTCAATGAAATGTAAGTAATTCACCCAACTACCTACAAAATTAATCACACAAGCCCTTAGCATATCTTTTAAAGTCTGCATATTTCATTCTGTTTGTGCATCAATTTGTGGGTGGAAAGGAGTGTTAAGGTCCACCTTATTCCTTAAATTTTTAGAAACGAACACCAAAAGTGAGATAAAAATTATGTACCTCTATCTGAAATAATATAAATCGATGCTTCATTCGACTTTACAATCTTATGAATAAACAACTTAGCATAATCCTCTCCAGAGTAGTTCATTGTGACAACTTGGATTTTTGTTCCTTGAAAATTTTTGAAATGTTATCCTCACTGTCTAGACTAAGACTCCCCTTACAAGTTTTAGGGAGTCTTAAAAAGTCATTGGACCCAAATCATAACTTGTCCAATGTGTGTGGCTATATTTTCTTTCCTAAGTACGAGTGGCTCCTAACATGTCGTATGGTTTCATTATGAGTCGTGATGTCCCAACCATAGCCAAACAAGTGTGTGTTCCAAGTGTTACTGTCCTGGTGATGACTAGGACTCTACGAGACATGGTATCGCCTAATGAGTCACATGATGTAAGTCGAAGGGTCATCAGTATGTGATCTATATTACACTTTCTTTAATATGACTCCTGGAGATGAGTCGTTATGTTTCCTTATGAGTCGTATAGTGACTCGCTATCACTGGCGACAATTTTTCAGCTTTTCAAACTTGGGACATTTCCTCTATTCCATAATTTTAACCCATAACTTAAAATTCTTTTAGGGTGTCATTATTACTCTAAACAAATCTAGATAACTTCTCAAACACTCTCAAATCTCAAGGTTAAGAACTCTTTAGGTTTTCAAGAAGTTGATCAATTAGGGCTCATAAGGTGATTTCTCCATGTACTTTTTATTATTTCAAGCATGTTACTCTTACTAATTATTATTTTATGAAACTCATATGTTTTAAATAGTTTAATTGCATGGATTTTTAATATGGGTTTTTATATGGTTGTGGGTTTTGACATGGTTTATTCTTAAATTGTTTCCCATGATTTATTAATACTATATGTGTATTTAATGGTTTTGAGCTTGTGAGTTGCATGGTAATGGTGAATTAACTAAGGGGTCTTTGTTTCCCCCATATTAATGCTTTGAAATTTGAATTTGGTTTTGAATAATGATGTTCCATCAACCCACTTCTAAAAATGGTTTTGAATTCTGAGATTGTCACTTGGTTTTATTTACCCACCTATGAAATTGCATTGCATAAAAGGTTAACCAATAAAAATGGACTTTTGAAGGCCTTGTTGGTTATGTTTTAATCCATTAAAAAAGGGGGTTGAGTCATTCCCCCATACTTTATTTGATAAATGACAAGGGGGTCAAGGTGTTACCCCAAGTTAAACATGATTGTTTTGGCATAGAGATAAGCTTACAAGTGTAAGGGTATGATGATACCCATGTATGACTTAAAGTATGGTTCATTGATTAATAAATAGGTTATGTGAGACTTGTTTTAAATTAGGATTATGTAGCTAAGCTGTGAAAGTGTGAGTCTTTGATGACTTATACTGGAAACTCATGTTTATGACATGAGGTTTGATCTTAATAACCTGTGAGTATGGTTCACATTATTGATATATTTTTATCCTGGATTTATGTAGGGTTGGGGAATTCCATGGCCTTTCTTTATAACTTTTGGTTTATGTGCCTAACACGCACTAGGTCCTTTCAGTAGGCGGAGCTGAACCCATATAGCCCATGGGTTGCTATATGACAGTTGAGCTACATAGTCCAGGATAAATTTTTACTTTATGCTAAAACTTGTTCTCTTTCTCAGCATGACATATTTATATGTATGGATATGATTATGAGCATTGGCATAAATAATTTGCAAATATGAATCATGGCATTATTTGGTCCATTCTCCCTGAGGTACATGACAGTGTTAACCCCACTAACCATCTTCCAAGATTTTATCCCCATGCGATATAAGGACTGGCGATACTTCTACTTTTCCTATGCAGTGTTAAATGGATCAGCTCGATTCATTGGTCGTTGGTGTTGAAGTAGTGAGCTCCCATTCTCTAAAATACTTGGTCATTTCATAAGTTTCCTTTCCTAGTATAGAATTGAAGATCTTATATTATTGGCTGACATTTCATAAACATTGAACACTATTATTCCTATCTTGTTAGAAATTTGAAATTCAGCAATTGCTAGACACATTATGTCCTATTTAGTTAGGTAAAAGGGATGGTCTCTCCTTATCGGTGGAGTTGAGATACCTGCCATAGACAGACCCTAGTTCGACTCGTGGAAAAGTTGGTATCAGAGTTTAGGTTTATCGTAAATTACGTGTCCACATATCCATATCATGTAGAGTATCTTTTATGAGTATGTAGCTCATCATACTTATAAGGGAGAATCTATGAGGCATTTAGAAATATTTCCATTTCTTGTTCTTTTATTTTCATGCTACAGAGTAAGTCTTCTATATATCAAATTCATATTTGTTCGCCTTTCAGATCATGCCTTTAAGAAGATCAAATATTAATGGAAACTCTTCTGTTCTATCTGAGGACAATATGGATGTAGCTCTTCCACCTTCTGCGTATTGACCTAGTCAAAGTTTGTTGCATCTGCTTGCCCCTGTATAGTCTTACCTATCTACATTGATCTAATTTTTAAGGGTGACACTCATACTCAGTAACCTCAAGGAGACATTACCAATTATTAGTTCTTTCCAATTGTTTATTGACCTATTTGGTGACATCTCAGAGACAACAGTTAGGTTCTACTAGTGTTATTACAAGTTCATCTGAAGCCACCAGAGTTGGCTAATTTATAAGGTTGCATCCTTTGATATTTATAGGAACTAAGGTTGAGAAGCATCCTCAAAGTTTCATTGATGATATGTAGAAGATCTTCCACGTTATACATGTTATAGATGTTGAAGGTATGGAATTTTTTTCCTATCAACTGAAAGATTTAGCTTAGCGAAACAAGAGAAGTTTGTAAATCTGAAGCAAGAAAGGATGAAAGTCAAGGAGTATGCCTTGAATTTCCATCCATTATCCCTATATGTTCCCTAGTTAGTGACTAGAATAAGGGCTAGGATGAGGAAGTTTGCTTCTGGGTTGTCTCAATATTTAATTTTGGAGAGTAAGGTTGTCTAATTGAATAATAACTTGGATATCTCTCAACTTGTAGTTTATATACAGCAAGTTTAAGAGGAGAAGAAGAAGCAGGTTGAAATTAAGGAAAGGTAGAATAAGAAATTTTTGTATTCTGAATAGAATAGCGGTCTACAACAAAGTGGTAGGGATAGTGGAAAATGGTCCAAAAAGAAGTAGGGCAATTCTAGGTCCTATTCAAGGGCTAGTGCTCCTTGACCAAAGTCGTAAGGTGATTGACTATTTTAAAGTGGCGATGGATCAAGGGAAAAAGGTGCCCAATATTAGGCTTAATGGGTCTTAGTTGGATCCACCATATCACCATAGCCTATTTTATGGGTGGTTGCACCACGGGTTTTGCGATGAAAGGAGAAATAAGTGCTTTATATGCATCTATTTTGGCTATATTTTGAGGAACTATCCTTCAGGAGATGTTGCTATGGAGGGAAATAAGGTTCTTATTGCCTCTTCATCATCTCCAATGCCAAAGGGTTCTACTTCCACTTGTCAGAAGCATCTCTATGCTATCAACCCATTAGGAGTTTGAGGCATCTCCTGATGTTGTTACTGATATATTAAAACTCTTCTGCAGTGATGTGTACTTTTTTCTTAATTTGGGGTCGACTCTTTCTTATGTGACTTTATTTGTGGTTGTGCACTTTGATTTTGAACTCGAGTATATTTTGAACACTTTTTTATTTCTACCCTGGTTGGTGACTGTTGGTTGCTAGAAGAGTCTTTAGGGGTTGAGTGGTTTCTGTTGGTGGTAGATAAACTTTAGTAGATTTTATGCATCTAGACATAGTTGATTTTGATGTCATATTGGGGATGGATTAGTTGCACTTGTTCTATGCCTCTTTAAACTATCAAACCCATAAGGTCATTTCTAAATTACCTAATAAGCCAGTTATTGAGTGGGAAGGTACTTACCTAGTGCCTAATTTGAAGTTCACATGATGTCTTAGAACCTAAGAATTAATTTCCAAGAGGTGTTTCTATCATTTGGTCCTTCCTTACATTACATCCCCGTGGTTACTGAATTTCCTAAGGTCTTTCATGATTATCTTCCTGGTGTTTCTCCTAATAGGGAAATGGTCTTTGGGATTGATCTTGTTTTAGAAAATTATCCTATCTCTATCCCTACCTATAGAATGGCTCCAGCGGAGTTGAAGGAGCTTAAGGAGAAGTTGAAGGATCTTCTTAACATGGGTTTTATCCATTCTAATGTGTCTCCATGGGGTGCACCTATTTTGTTCTTGAATAAGATGGATGGTTACTTACTAATGTGTATTGATTACTGGCAATTGAATAAGATGATGATAAAGAATAAGTAACATCTTCCAAAGATTGATGATCTCTTTGACCAACTTTAGGGTGCTAAGTTTTTCTCTATGATCGATCCTTGGTCCGGGTATCATCAGTTAAAGATTAGGGAGGTAGATATCCCTAAGACTGCCCTCTTAACCCGTTATGGTCACTTTGAGTTATTGGTCATGTATTTTTGGTTGAGCAATGCTCCGGTGACATTTATGGATTTAATGAATAGGAATTTCATCAATTTCTAGATTTTTTCATCATTGTATTCATCTATGATATTCTGGTGTATTCTAAGATTGAGGCGGATCATGCTGATAACCTCCGTATTATGTTGCAGACCTTAAAAGATCAGCGGTTGTATGCTAAATTTTCAAAATGTAAATTCTTGTTGAACATTGTTACTTTTTTGGGCCACGTTGTGTCGAGTAATGAGATCACTATGGATCCACAGAAAATTGTGATGGTTAAGAAGTGGCCTAGACCCATGAATCAAATTAATATTTAGAGCTTTTGGGTTTAACCGGTTACTATAGGAGATTTGTGGAAAGTTTCTTGTAGATTATGGCACCTATGACTAAGTTGACTCAGAAGTAGGTGTAGTTTCTATGGTCTGCTGCCTGTGAAGGGAGTTTTGAGAAGCTGAAAGATAAATTGTCTTCAAATCTAGTCTTAAACCTTCCCGAGGGTACTGATGGCTTCATGGTCTATTTTGATGCATCCCAGGTGGGACTTGGTCGTGTATTAATGCAACATGGTGGTAGCCTATGCTTCTAGGCAATTGAAGGTTCATGAGAAGAACTATCTAACTCATGATTTGGAATTATTAGTTGTGGTATTTGAATATAAGATCTGGCATCACTATATATATGGGGTTCCTGTTGACATCTTTTCTGACCATAAGAGCCTGAAACACATGTTCACCCAGAAAAAGCTTAATCTTAGGAAAAGGAGGTGGCTTAAGGTGCTCTAGGATTACCACTTGAGACTTCACTATCACCCAGGTATAGCTAACATAGTTTTTTATGCTCTTAGTAGGTTATATATAGGTAGCTTGTCATACATGGATAAGGAAAAACATAGGTTGGTGAAGGATATTCACCATTTGGAAAATCTTGGAGTTCGACTCTTAGATTTTGAGGATGGTGGTGTTTTTATTCTAGAGGTGATAAAGTCATCTCTTGGTACTGGGGTAAAATAGAAGCAAGTGTTGGATCCTATTATGATGCAAATTAAGAATGATGTGGGTAGGAAGAAGGTAATGACTTTTGAGATTAGCGGTGATGGTATCTTGAGATACCTAGGGAGGTTGTGTGTTCCCGATGTTGATGGGTTGCAATGCTGGAATTTGGCCAAGGCCCATGAGTAGTAGTATATGGTTCATCTCAGTTCAATGAAGATGTATCATATACTAAGGAAATTTATTGGTGTAATAACATGAATCGGGATCTAGCCAACATTACGGCTAAATATATGATGTGTCAGCAAGTGAAGGTGGAGCATATAAGACCCGGTGGGTTGTCTCAAGAGATGGAGTTGCCAGTGTTGAAATAGGAAATGGTCAAAATGGATTTTATTACTGGTGTTCCATGGTCTCGAAATTAATTTGATTTTATTTAGGTCATCGTGGATAGGATAACCAAGTCCGCTCACTTTTTGCTCGTAAGGCCTAATTATTATGGATATGATTATGCCAAGATATTCCTTGAGGAGATTGTTAGATTGCATGGTGCTCCTGTGTCCATCATTTTGGATAGAGTTTCATAATTATAATCTCATTTTCAAAAATCATTTCAGAGAGGTTTGGGGAGTAAGATGAGCTTTAGTATCATTTTCTAGCTGCAAATGGATGGACAGGTGGAAAGGACTATTCTAACACTGGAGGACATGCTTTGCGCTTGTTTGATCGATTTTGGTGGTATCTAGGTCAACCATCTACCTCAAATTGAGTTCTCTTATAACAACAATTTTATCAGTCTAGCATTAGTTTAGCTCTGTTTAAGGCGTTGTATAGTAGGAGGTGTAGATCTCCCATTAGGTGGTTTAAAGTTGGTGAATCTGAGATGTTAGGCCCGGATTTGTTTTACCAAGCTATGTAAAAGGTGAAGGTGGTATAGGATAAGATTAAAAACTCCCAAAGTCGCCAAAATTCCTAATCGAACATATGTGCCAATGTCTAGGGATGAAGATGAAATGGCCTGTATCCCACCGCCATGTGTACTAGAATCTGGAGCCTCCCTCTGCTCCCATATCTCCATATCAATTCTAACACCAGCCTCATCACACAACCTCTGAATCATGCAAGGAAATAGAAGATTAGTCAACTCCCCAAAGGCTCTATCATGTAACTCATACTTGAGGATGCAGTAAAATCAATAGCATAACCGGCCATCGAACAAACAACCAGTGTTGCTCCTTCCCACATTAATGTATTATCTGAATCAGTGGGTATCAATCGATATCTGATTAGCAACCACCAAAACTTGGCTTCCAATGTCAGTAGGACCTTCTTGATCACAACTTACCCCTCAATCTATGGGGTCTCATCATCCAATGGTGAAATATAACTGGCTGTTCATCTAGTCATCTCAACCCTTTCTTGTCAGTGCTCAGCCTCCTTAATGATATGTCGATCTCGTACGACCCTCAGTTTATGGTCGAACTCAGTTATAGGTGCAAGAATGATGTAATCTGGGCCAAAGATAACTCTTTCGATAGTCTCCTCTATAATATAAACTCTGACCCCTCTAACCAATGTATGATCAAGCTGTGTCTACCTCATGGTGAAATTCATGATCAACATACATATTTACCACCAAAACATGTACAACATACATGTGTACCATCAAAATATGAACAACATACATATGTACTCCAAAACATCAACCTGTTTTTATCCCCTCATGCTGGGGTACATATGTATGTTGTACATGTTTTGGCAAAACCCTCCTTATATTGGGGTACCGGTGATGACTCTTCCTTCTCTACCTTCTTAGATAAATCATGGGACCCCTTCTCAGACTATAGGTCTTGAGACACAACCTTTGGAGTAGACTTAGAATTTGTCTTCTCCTCAACATCATTATCATTAGGTATAGGAGTGTATGGGGGGTGACATAAGTTCTGACTTCATCCTAGCCAAGTTAAGCTGTCTTAGCATGCTAACACATCTTTCCTCTAGTAACCCTGCATGTCAGCTACTGCCTTTTTTCTCTGCAAAATCAGGTACGTCTCTGCCAAACCACTACGCTTGGGGGATTCATCCTGTTTCCTTAAAGTCTCAGTCTTCTTAGCCTTAGATTTGGTGCCATATGTACTAGAAAAAAGTTATCGTTAGTTTCAAACAAGAATAAGGGGTAGAAAAAGTTGAAGGAAAACTCAAAATTCAACAAGTTCAAATTGTTTCTCAATTTTCACACCCACATAACCTATTGGAAATCCCATAAAGTCCATTTTGCACACACATAGCATAAATCAAAACTTTCAAAGAAAACAAACCTGCTCAACGAATGGTATTACTCAATTCATTCAGGTTCAACTTCCACTTAGGGCCTAACTTTAGATTTTAATTCAAAACAAGGACCTATATTAAGATTATAGGCTATTTCAAGGCTCCTACATACAAGCATGATATATTCTATATATTCTATAATAGAATACACATACCAAATTGGTTAAACAATAAATAGATCAATGTATAATTATTAGGAGCCCAGAAATTTACCTCTTTAATGAAGAAAAGAAAGTAAATAATGAAGAAGTCAATCAAAACCAAAGTTGGAACTTGTTTTTATTGTGTTAGTACAAGTTTCTACCTGAAATAAGTGTCTTTAGCTTTTACTTAAGTGTGGGGTTGGTTTGTGTTTTAAGAGCGAAATTTGAATTCATAAGAAAAGTGATGTTTTGAAGATTTGAATGAGTTAGAAAAAAGTTTAGGTTGTTTAAATAGAGGTGGGGACTATTTTAGGACATATTCAAGTGTTGGTGGGCCTAAATTTTGAATTAAAAATTGGGCCCACATAAAGCCTACCTGAGGCCAGCATCTGTGATTAGGTTTTGGGCACAGGCGCCACCAGCAGTCAGGTTTTGCGTGCAGGTGTCATCTGTGGCCAGCAGGTGCTGGGCGTATTTGGCCTTCTTTCCTGCAACCTGGACTTGGCGTTTCTATATTTTCCAGCTACTTATGGTCCCACAATCTATGTTTGAGGTCCAAAAGTATGATAAGATGTAAAAGTCTATAACCTTTCATTTTTTCATCCTCAAAATTTCAACATTCCAACTTATTACTCAGCTTACTGTTTGGGACTTGTGACCATGACGGGTTGATCACACAAACCTCTTACCTAGAAATCGATGGATGTAGTAATTTTTACCATATTCCTAGTAAGTTCAAGAGCTAATAACCTACAAAAAGGAAAAAAAAAATATGAACATTAAAAATATAGTGGGTTTCCTCCCACTTTGTGCTTGAATTAATATCGCAACACGACATGACTGTGTTGGTTACTTAGAATTCACCAATAAACCCATGGGTTGCCTCCCATACAACTCTTAATTTAGCATTATGGTAGGACGCAGGTATCTTGACTACTCAGTATTAGTCAAGATACCCATAAGGGTAGGGTCATCCATATAATCAATCACCAACACTACTCTCATGTCAGTTGAATGCTTTATATACTTTTGGATGTTGAATGTGGCATCCTCACCATGGACTCTAAATTTCATCTCACCTTTATCAATGTTAACCATAGCTCAACCTATGGCCATAAACAGATTTCCCAATATAATGGGCATCTCTATTGTCAACCTTACAGTCCAGCATGCCAAAGTCAATCGAAAAGATGAAGTTATCCACTCTCATGATCATATTAAATGAGATTCCCATAGGCTTTTTCACTGTGTGGTCAGCCATAAACAGCCGCATCAAAGTTTGTTCTGAAGGGTTTAAGCTCAATTTCTTTAATACGGCTAGAAACATCAAATTAATGTTCAAACCTAAGTCATACAAGGTTCGAGCGAATTGGGATGACCTAATAGTGCATGGTATAGTGAATGATTTGGGATCACCCTTTTTCTATGCCAAATACCTAGTCGTTACAGCACTGGTGGTGCATATAATCAACATACTCAATTGTCGCTCCTTTTTTCCTTATGACCAATTGTTTCATGAACTTGGTATATCTAGGTGTCTTCTCTAACACCTCAAGAATAGGTAGGTTCAATTTCAACTCTTTTAACATCTTAATGAAATGCTTAAACTAACCTTCCTCATTCTTTGCTACAATCTCTAAGGAAAGGGTAGGAGTGGTATCGGAATTTGTCTGACTTCTGACTCAATGACCAGAACCTTACCTTTATTTTTAGCAGTCTTAATTTTATCTTCAGCAGTCTTATCTTTATCACATAGTATCTTATCGAACTCAACAACAGGTGTCTCATAATCAACAACTTCTACAACAAGTAGTAGGGGATCCATAGTACTGATATGAGTCCTTATGGTAATAGAAAGTACGTGACCATACTTTTTAGGATTTTGCACTGTGTTGCTTAGAAGGGTACCTTATTTCCTCTGGTTTAGAGTTGTGAACATCTACCTAAATTGGTGCTCCGACTTCTTGATAGTTGTGGCATGTGACTCGACTTTCTGGCTCTATACTGAAATATCATCCTTAGTCTCCTTAACGTTGATCTCTTAATTTTCTTGTCCCTTCACCAGCTTAGCCAACCTTTCTTTCATTCTGGATTCTGTATCTCATTTTTTAGGTGGAATTTACCTATCTCCCTTCTCTCTATAGTCATCCTTCTTCTTCCAATTACTATCTCACTCTCTGCTATGGTCTCTGTATTTTTTATTATAGTTCTGACCTTGGTTCCCGTGCCCTTCGGAGCAGAAAACTGCTATTTGATTATCCAGATAATTTGTTTCCTCATCTAATTTTGACTTGTATGCTTTGGAAGAGGAACCATATGCTACTACTGCATTCACTTTCTTAGAAGTAGTTGCTGGAAAATTCTTTGCTAGTACCCCTAGATCAATTCTTAGAAACACAATCTCTTGCGTTACTATGTCATAAGCTACTCTATGATCATAGGAGGCACCAATAGCATAGTGAGAGATAAATGATCTAACATCTCTAAAGGTGTCTCCCAATTTATTCTCATAAAAGATCCTCCAGATATGGTGTCTGCCATAGCTTTGGAGCTGATGGTCAGAGATCTTAGATCATCTCCAGTAAGCTCATCCCTGACAACTAATGATTGGGCACAATGCTTAGGTTTTTCTTAAACCTGAACCATGCCTCATACATAGATTTTGATTACAGTTGCCTGAAATAATAAATATAATCCTTAAGCTACAATATCCTTGATGGAGGAAAGAAATAGTTTAATAATTGCTTGCATAACTCATTCCATGTAGTGATAGAGCCTCCTAGCAGTTCCCCTAACCGTAAAGAGGTTTCTCCTATAAGTGAGAAAGGTAATAGCTTTAGTCTAAGTGTTTTCTGATTGACCCCTAGATTTGTATACAAAATGAATATAGTATGAAATTGGCAAGGTAAAAGTTTGCATCACCTATAGGAAGTCCTTAAAACACACTCCTTATATTTAAGAGCTATATCATTACGCTCATGATGATAAACTTGATGCACAGGGTCAAAATACTAGGAACTATGGCTCCGATCTCCACCGGTTCATTGTATACCAAGTTTTATTCATCATCTATATATGCCTGTACATACTGATATGATGGTCTTACTTAAACACAATCACCTCTAGGTCTAATCTAATTCCCACTGAGTGTTGCTCAGTCTTTTGCTGCCTGTCTCTGCTTAGCTAGCTCTGCCTCCTGAGCTACCCTCTGAGATTCCTTCATTGCTCCCCTCTCAGATTTCTATTGAGGTAATGTCTCACCAGTCTGATGATCAATAATATATTCTACTCCTTTGGGGGGAGGGGTCAGTACAACATCAGGAACCCTTTCAGGAAGTTCATCTCTTTTTGAATCTGACATCCTACTAGGTGTTTGTAGGATCCTATCTGGATTTGGATTTAGTGGAAGTAAGGGATAACCCATATTCTGTGTTTTAGGCATACACTAGTGTATGCCCAACTAATAACAAAAACAAAAAGAAAAACCCAAAAACTGCAACAACTTCAAATCACAAATAAATAATGTGATGCCCGACAATGCTTTCAAATTTTGGTGATGTCAAAGGTACACCTCTTCTCAGAAGATGTTACAGTCGCTGTCAACTATAGTAAACCAACAGAGGTTGGGGTCAATTCCAATGGGAACATATGGAATTATGGATATCAGTAGTTGTAGTATATGGGTAAACAAGAAAAGCAAATAGGGGATTTTGTGTAGTAATTTCGAACAACTATATTAACTTCGGTTGATTTTGTCATAGGTGAACACTAGAATTGTGTTCCCTTTGTATTCTTAACTCTGTAGGCTTATTGTGCTTTTTTTAACCAACCGGATACTTCATATGTAGAATCAATAAGTTATGTACCTTCCACTATATTTTGGACGAGCACAGGGATTTCACCCTTTACCTTTTGAGTCTTAGGATGTCTCCTTACTGTAATACCCCATATTTTGGACTAGAATGAAAATTCATCATTCCTATGCATGGATGTTTCAAAAGCCTCAAATCCTATATAAATTTAGTGTATTAATCAATTATGTAGTGTGGGAATCTATTTGAACATGAATTTAGATCATAGAGGTCCCCTAACTCAAGTACTAGTTGAAAGTTTTCCTATCGTTCAAGTTTTAGTGAGCGTCAAAACTTGAGTCAAATTTAATTTACCATAAATCATTGTATTTGAAGAACTGAGTGGTTTACTATATATCAAATGAAATCACTTTGAATTATCTTTCCAAGGATACTAATTTCGCCTAAATCCGATATCGGAGCAAAGAGTTATGCCTATTTTACTCCAGCATGTCAGGCTAGAAATAGTGTGATGACATTCATGATAGCTTATCCCATTTGTCATGCCCTATCATGAAGGTCGTCATCCTTACGTAGAAACCAGCCCCTAAGTGACGACATTCGTCATAGCTTATCACATTTGTGACGCCCTATCATGAAGGTCATCAGCCTTAGGCAGAAACCAGCCCCTAAGTGACGACATTCATGATAGCTTATCACATTTGTGATGCCCTATCACGAAGGTCATCAGCTATGATTTTTAGCAACTGGGAAATTATTTCGTAAGGGTATTTTAGTCTTTTTCTTCACCTTCCACGACGTATAACCCTAAAGAGGCATAATTTTTCCCATTTTTCTTCAGTTAAGCATCTCAAAAACCCTCTCTTATACTCTTAACCACAAGATTAGGGTTTCTATCAAACTCATCTCTCAAAAGCAAGATGTAAGCCTTTTTCCAAGATAATCGAGAATTAAGTTTTCCAATTCAAGAAATCTCCAACAAATCTTTAAAGTTTCCTTTGTAAGGTATGCCTGTGTTCTTCATGAACTCCTTTCATCCATGAAGTACAAGAACACTTTTTTTTCTAAAACTATCTATTATGGTTTTCATGTTATGAAAGGATTGTTGATTATATATATGTGTTAAATGATGGCAAGACAGAATCTTTACATGTTATTATGGATCTATGACATCATATGAGTTGAAAACATGTAAGTTTGATTATTTATGATGAGTAATTGTATGATTTACGTCTATGCCTAAGTTGTGCATGTAAGGTGTTTGATAAAATACCTAAGAGACTAGAAATCATGCATTATAGCTAAATTTTGACTAAGTGGAGGATTCATGATAGGCCTCTATGATTCAATGTCATCCATGTTGATAATGTGTCTTGTGAACACTTTGGATTACTCATGAACTAGTCTTATGGAATTATGCTATGCTTACTTGCAAAACCCACTCATGTACAAGACGTAGATTACCCATGTACTTCATGAAATTCCCCAAGTTATGATATTATGGATTGTGGTTGTAATATGCAATGAGCATGATATTGAAAGCTATGCAAGTATATACATGTTGTATGAAATTCCCTTCCATGAAATAGATTGTTGAGAACAATGCTTAGTATGAAATCCCTTATTTATGATATTGAGGATTATGGACTCTACTCTTATGATCAAGTCAGTTATATGTGTTAGTTTCCTTTTATCGAGTCCTGGGGGTACTTGTACCCAAAAAATATAGTTGTGTGCCTAGGGCCATGTCATGTTTTCACACTACTGTCAGTCAAGCCATGATCTATAGAAATCAGTCAGTCATGTAACTCAGGAAAACTCAGTAATCTCAGTAGTTCAGTAGTCTCATTAATATCAATGCTCAGTAACCTCAATAATCACAGTAAATCTCAGTAACTTTTGTACTGTTAATTAGTCCTCAGAACTCATTATATTCCATCCATCATCGGAATTCAATAAACTTAGTTTTAGAACCACTAAACAATATCACTAGTATCAGTTCAGTTAATCAGTATTAGTTTGGCAAATTAGTTCTGTTAAGTTATTTAGTTCAGCCTAGTTATTCAGTTCAGTGTCTTTCAGATGGGAGTAGGATTCAGCACCGAGTGAGCCTAGGGATGGGGACTCACCCTCTAGATTAAGACTGAGATCCTTTGAAGCAATCCCTAAGTTCTAGAACTATGTAGCCAGCGAAGGTATGAGATGTCACCCATTAGATAGGACTGGCATACTCAGGGGTCACCCGTTAGCACATTTATATGTATAGGACTGATCCCAGGAGTCACCCACTAGATTAGGACTGACTCCATAGCAGATGTCTTTACTGGTTGCGTGGTAATGACACCCTTCCAGTCAGAGCAGAGATTGGACCCCAGCCAGCTTAGCTTGGGGCATGTCGGTCAGATGAACACATCCCATAATTTTAGTTACAGAATCAGGGCTTTCATACACAATCAATTTAGCTTAGTAGTACAGATTCAGTACTATTAGATACAGTCAATGCTTATCATTGTAAATAGACTTCAAGATTACCCATTAGACAGGACTGATCTCAACTATAGTTAAATAGTATCAGAATCATCATATTTAAAGATCACCTGCTAGTTAGGATTGATCTCAGACTAAGTCAAATCATCCTTATTATCAGTATATTTATGATCACCCGCTAGATAGGACTAATCTCAGATTTAGTTACTCCAAGTAGAACGAAACTCAGATAGTTTCATCAAAAACTTAGACTGTCAAATACAGTCATTCGATATTGGTTATATCGATTAGTCCAATCATTACAGTTATATCAGCTATATCAGTTGAAATAGCTAACATTACCAGTATTCAGTTTCATGACTATTAGACACAGTCATTCAAACCAGTTCTTCATAATTTGAATTATTAGAAACAATCAATAATCTATTCAGTACCTCAATAACAGTAAAGTCATATCGTCAGCATTTAGACTTAGTAGTCAGTATCATCATGAGTTCAGTTATAGTTGTTTATGCATGTATGTATTCTCACGTTCATATTAGTTAACATTTTTCATGAATATAACCCTTTGCATTTAGCCTACCTCGCTCGTATACTCAAAATATTCAAATGTACTGATGCATTTGCGCTATGGTGCTTTCTCTTATATTACACCATAGGTTTAGAGGCACGAGCTCTAGATCAATAGTAGCATTCTAGTGTTCAGAGTTTGCAGTGAGTCCTTCTCATTCAAGGATGATATAATTATTTGTACATTTACTATTCAGTTGCTAGATGGAGTTAGTTAGAGACATGTTCCTTCAACTCCTTATTCAGTTTAGTTAGAGGCTTTCAAACTAGATGTTAGATTAGATAGTCACATCTCATTATTTTCAGTATTTATGACTTGTTTTAGTATTGTTATACCTTTTTCAGACATTTTGTTATTAGACATTTATTTAGTTCAAACCTTATGGTCTTCCATGTACATGTTTCTGCATTTTATGATATATTATGCAGTATACAGGTACAGATATCAGTCATGGGTTGACTTATGGTCCTTTGGGGTCATGAGCACCGTGTATCATTCCGATTCAGAAAAATTGGGGTGTTACCCTTACTAACCCTTATTTTTGTCCAAGTTAACTATTACCTTTGAGTCTCTAGTTATTTTATTAAATTGAACCATCCTACCTAGATAAAATCCAGAAGCATAGATCGACAGTTAAAATCTAAATTACCGATGTCCTCATCTTTTACTAGTAACTACTCCTCTTTTTGAGTGAGTAGATATATTGGCGGGATCCTACTGTTCACCCATTAATAAAACTATTATAATGAAGGTAAATCAATGCATACAGGTGTATCGGTTCAGAACAACAACACTTCCCCTACTTTGTCAATCCGCCAGGGTTTGCACAATCCTAGCTAATGGTTTTTTAGCCGCTCATGCTTGTGAAGAAATCAATAACATTCAAAATAGAAAACATAGATGAAATAACAATGATAAAATTTATAAAGACCCAAAACCGTAACTAGATTAATCAATTGATGTCAATACAAGAGAATCCCATGATCAAAATCAGATTTTGGAATCAAAATATGTTTATGAATATCAAAAGTACGTACCTCCTACCAAAAAGACATAAATGATATTTATAGCACAAAATAAACCCTAAAACCAATGCCTAAATAAAATAGGATAAAATTGGGTGGTGGCCACACGTGGTCGATAACCGCGATATGGCACTGGGCATAGGTAGTACCTACGGTCCTAACCTCGAGCGCAGGTAGCGGATGAAAAAATCCTGCAAGTTCAACTCTCAGGATTTTGGACTTCTGGCACTTAATTTCCCTATATAGCTTCTATAGGTTTTACTTGTGGTCCACATGTTTACTTAATAAGTGTTGGGAGTCAGTTTTTCAATTCTTCCTTGATTATCAAATATGGTTTAATCATGAACAAGCTAGACATTATCCCAAACATTCATAATTTCACCAAAAGGTAACCAAAAACACTCCTTTTCTCTTTGTCATGAACTTAGCATCTAAAACATGGCTTCCTATAGAAATACGCAAAATGCATCATATATAACAAAATAACCTCAGAAACTTGAATAATTTCCTAGTTTTAAGCATCAAAAGTGCTATATTTCTATAGCATATGAGGTATCAATTTCAGCATATACAGGTTGTTCTACTTCACTTTCTATTTGCTAAAGCATCCTTTAACACATTTATCTCTACATGTCTAAGAGAATGCAAAGTAGTCAAAGTCTTGATTTCTTTCTTTAGTTGTCTTTGTTTCTCCATCAAATCAGACACCAGATACTTAGGCATTCTATCACTCATCTTGAGAGCGTATTCAATTTCCTTATGATCTGAGATGCCATACATTTCCCTAACTAACTCAGCACTATCTTTCCTATATTTAATGTTGTAGTAAGCACACACTCTATCCATCAAGAAACCACAAGGTAGCTCATGTCCTTTGGTATTGGCATTTATGAAAATTCTCATGTGCTCAATAACAATGGATGAGAAATTAACTCTCTTGTGCTTAAACAACATCTCCATTAGAAACATATCGGGAATTATTAGTATGGTCTTCTTATTGGGCCTTGGAAGTAGTGTACTTGTCACTAGCTAACACAATGATTGAAAATCTCTCTTGATGGCTCTCTTGTCAAGACTTTCATGGTGTGATCCATCAGGTAAACCACATGATTTTAAAAACTTAGTAGGCTTAATGATGGAGTGTATGCGTTGGATCCCTAGCGTGAAATACACATGATATCAGTGATAATTTCTTTATCAAAACCTATTTTCTTACCATTTATTAGAGTTGTGAGATACATACCATAGGCAGGGATATCAAGATTTTGATTAAATATTTTTTCTACCTCCTTAAATATAAAGGATACATCAAACTGGAATAAATGGTCCCAATTTTTAAATTTCAGCATACAGACAAACTCTCTGATTTCTGGTCCTACAGGGTATAAAATTTGTCATCCTAACACTTCTTGATGCTTAAAAATATTTTTCGCTTCCCTTTCCCTTTTTGAGATACTTGAGCTGCAGCTTGGTTCTTTACTAGCATCATGACAAGACCTTTTTCTTTTCCCCTTCTTAAGAACTCCATCCTCTCCCCTTTTTCTGGCCTTTATTGATATTAGCAATGTATTTCTCATAATCATAGTAAGATTCCTCCCCTTCATTTTCACCCAAATTTACACTTATACATATAATCTCACTACTTTTATCCCCACTGAAAGGGCTCTTAGCATTGTCTTTTGATTCTTCAGAGATTTCCTGACTACTTCTATTGCCTGATAAATAGATATTCGGTATAAATAAGGGTTTGGTACTGGAGTTAGTCTGGTAAGGTTTTCCTACCTTTTTGTGCATGGTTGTAATGGAAGTTCCCCCCTCTTTTTCTTTTTGATGAAGAAAAATAAGAAAGAGATAAGAGGAACGGGATTTTGAGTAGTTGGAGATTTGAAGTGGGAGAGTTTATTTTAGATAAAGAAGAGAAGTTAATCTAATTTTGGGCTTTTAAACAAGAAGAATGGTTGATTTTAAGGCTACGGTGAGTCTAAGGGAACATGTCTGAATAGATGGACGTGACAGTCGAGTTCAGAGATCAAGTTTCTTTCCCTTTATACTGACATTAAAATGACATGGTACAATTATTTAAATATTTAAATAAACATTATTTACAAATGGTGAGTGGCAACCTGATTAGGAACCTGGTTCCTTAGCAGGATAAACTTACAATAACTTTGTGCTGTCTCACCCCACCTTCATACATTTTCTTCTTTGCCAGGGGTGTATTTCTTTAGAGATATGAGACTAAATTAGACATAGAAGATATTATCTAACCTTAATACCTGATCACCCATTAATAGTCACCAAGGAGAATCCTTAAGAAAATCCACCATTTATCTGAGTCTCTCAGTCTCTGTCTTCCTAGTCCTTTTCTCAACCAGTTCCCTACAAATATTCCTGAGGGATACGAGTTTATATTAAAGAGACATTGTCTCTTTCCAGGTCCTAATGCAAGGGGTGCTCTTTTAATATTCCCATTAAATGTTCTGAGAAACCTTCTTTTACTTACTCCTGCATTGGATGCCTCCCTTTTTATTGCCCTACATTAAAATCAGTCATTAGTCTTGGGAACCTATTTTAGTATAAGTTCCCAAAAGGTGGATAGCGGATGGATTAGCTTTTTCTTAGTCTATCTAGGTAATCTTCTTTTCCATCTTCTTGGTGTGATGCATTTTCCCATATTTCTCTAATTTTCTTATTTATGAGGAAATACTTATTTGACTGTCCAACCTCTTCATACTGTGATCTTGAGTAAGCGTCCTTTCCTTTTGTGTGCCTAATTGCATAGTTGGAGTTTCCAACTTTGTAATGAGAGTCTGAAGTGTTGTGGCTGATTGGTTTTTGATTTGTTGAGAATCCATTTCCTTGTGATGAATAATTCCAAGTAAGTACCTTTGCAAGCTCAGTTTTAACTCTAGCTAGTTTCTTTTGAAGAATAGAGCATCTTTCAAGGGAGGCGTCCATATTTACTTTAGCTTCTGTTAATTCTTTTTTGAACTTAAACTATCCCTCTACCTTCCTTTGGACACTGATTTGGTAACATTTCTCATTTTATTACTTAGGAGAACTTTTTAACATGAAAGATTTTTGTACATTGGTTGATAATCAACAACCTACACACTTAGTTCAACCTATTCTTCTTGCTACATGCTCAGACCTTCCTTTAATTTTCTTTTTTCACTTGCGATATCTATCACTTTGACACTCAACTCAATAACTTCTTATTCAAACCTTTCAAGGGATTCCTTTAAGTTTTTTCTATCTATAGCTATCTCATTTAAGGAGTTAATCAGTATGGAGGCAAGATATCTTAACTTACCGAGATCCTTCATATTCTCTTTAATATCTAAGAAAGTCGAAGGTCTACTTTCATTTTCATCTATGTCTTCCATCAAAGCATGGAGTGCATCAATGACTTTAACTTTTTCTTATATAGCCACAATAAGAGTGTCTTCCATTTGCTCTGACTCATTTGAGTCACTTGAAGAATCATCCAACAAAGCTTCCATCACCAGACTAGCAATTTTGCCATCCTTAGCTTTCTATCTGCACTTCTTGGTTACCATCTTGTGCTGACTATTGGAAAAATCATTAGATCTATCCAAGGCTTTGAGAAATCTGCCTATAATAGTATCTAATACACTAATTATTGAGGTGTAAGTAGCTTGTGAAGCTTATGTGTGAGCAATTTCTAACACATTTAACGCCTTTAACCTAGAATAATTGCGAGGTCTTTAGAAACTTTTGTCATTTTTTTATGTGTTTATGTTGATTTTACAGTATAAGATGATGGAGTAGAGAACCAACAAGAATAGAGGAAAAGAAATTGAAATCTGGAGAAAGCTGAAGAGAAGTATGGCTGATATCATCTGTGATAAGTCATTAGACCCATGACAGGTTATCATAGTTGTCGTCAAACATAACGAGAGAGTTGGCATGAATTGAATACTGTGATGATACCTGGTGATAAGACGTCAAATGTATGATAAGCTGCTAGGGATGACGTTAGCCTTAACTAGAGAATGAGATTTGTTGTAACATTGTGATGGCATATTGTGATAAGGCATCAGAGTTGTGATAAGGCGTCAGGATCACCGTCAACCTTAGGCAAAAAATGGAAGAGGATCTGACGACATCCATGACGCACCATCAGACTCCTGATAGGACGTCATTGTCGCCGTCAACCTGAGATAGCAAAAGCCAAATTTAAAAAGAATCCGATGACATCCGTTATAGGCCATCAAACTCTTGATAGGCCATCACGATTGCCGTCATCTATTTCGTAGAAAATCTGTAACTTTAGTTTTATTTCCTTATTTAGGGTTAACTAGTTAAAGACTTGTTTTAGGGGTTTTGAGTATAGATTGACATATCCCACAAGATAGAATATATGATTTTTTCTCTCTCTGTCTCTCACTCAGACCAATATTTTGGAGCTTTTCCTTGTGATTTAATTCAAAGTATACTTTTGATTTTCTTCATCATTGTAAGTTAATCCTTTTTGTTATAAATTCAATTTGCATACTTGTTTCTTGCATCATGAGTGGCTAAACACCTTTAACATGGATCATGGGATCTAGGTTTAGGTCATGATAAGGTGATAAATACTCATGATTTAATAGATGTTAGGATTTCTTGGTAATTCTGAGATTATAATTTACGTTTGTTGGTTGCAAACAGTAGGCGTACCTACTTTGGTTTTCTTGAGAAATAAATCATAAACAGTAGGAAGTGAATTATCAATAGGGACTCAAAAATGCTTCGTTTAATAATCAGCGTTGTAACAAGGTTGATTAACCTAAGGTAAAATCTGGACAGTGTGTAGCGATTCCCTAAGTCTGACAGGATTAGGAAATTAGACGCTTGAATAGGTCGAGAGATATTTGAGCATATCATCGATAAAGATAACTTGTGATCCTAACCACCGTGAGAATCTTGAGTAAATTTTATCATCTGTCATGTACCGTAAGCCCTAGTGAACATAATCATGGTTATTTCATATAATCTTGGTTACAACATCAAATTCAATTGACAATCAATTATCTGCAAAACTTAAACCCCATTTCAAGAAACAATAAACTACCACTGAGTTAAATTGTAAACAACTTGAGTTCACACCTTATTCCCTGTGGTATTCTACCCTAACCTAGTTAGGTTTTATATTGACAACGATCGCTTACACCCATTCAAGAGTGTCATTTGAGTGTTATCAAAAATGGCACCATTGTCAGGCAATATGGTTGTAAATTGAAAGTTTGAGTGCGCTAATTTGCTATTAGTTACGTTTTTTGGATTTAAGTTTGTTTGTTGTTTTTGTTTATTTGCAGGATCTTAACAGTGTACGCCAAGCACAGCTCAATCCAGAACTGCAACGCATAACAAGAAATGGCAGAACAACCATTGCAGTATGAGTTTGATGATGACGATGATGGTATAGACGGAGCAGGTACAATGGGTACTATCATTCCTCCACCACTAGAACCTGGAGCAAAGTTCAACATTATAAGGACGATGATCCAACTCCTGAACTTGAAAGGGTGGTTTGGATGCCTTCCTTGGGATAACCCTAACCTGGATCTTATAAATTTTACCACTATTTGCAAATCTTTTAATAACCCAGGAGTGAGCCAGAACGCTATCCGGTTAAGGTTGTTCCCATTATCTCAGTCTGGGGAGGCAACACTATGGCTGAATAAGCGGACGCCTAATTCTACAACTAACTGGAGGTAGTTGAAAGGAGCTTTCCTAGAATGGTTCTTTCCCCCTTCCAGGAGGGTACAGTTGAGGGATGAGATCAGTAACTTTAGACTACTCCCGAATAAGGCCTTGCATAAAACTTGGGAGAGGTTCACAAAGAAGCTGACACAATGTCTAAACCACAACATGACAGACATATATTTGATGGAGACTTTATACAAGGCTCTTAACTCTGTAACAAAGCTGATTATAGATAACGCCGCGGGTGGTTCATTTGTTGATCTATCTTTTTAAGATGCCTCAGATATGCTGAATAGGATGACCAAGCTGAGTCTGTCTTGGTACACCAAGGATTCTGTGGTGGAAATCCCCACTATTCATATTGGAATGACTTCTAAACAATACAGGAGAGATGAGGATCAGGATCAAGATATGGACCATCTAAAGACTCAGATAAACTTGCTCAACAAGTACTTATTATCTGGGAAAATTGAGAGAGTAAAGGCTATGACTTCTCAGTACTAAGTCAATGTTGAGATTGAAGAAGAGGCTAATTATGTTAATAATCAGGGGGTTTCTAAGGCAATATCAAGGAAATCAAGGTCGTAACATTTATAACAAGCCTTGTTACTGAGATAGAGAGCAAGGCAAATGGAGAAGCAGAAATGAAAGGAGTGGGTTATATGTTCTTCCTGGAAATCGGGAAGCTACTGCAACTAGCTCTGGAGAGATGTCTTTGGAGGAGTTGATGGAAAACCTGTTGAAGGAGTTGAGGCTACCAACTCAGGTGTAAATACTATGAAGAGTGAATTTTCTAGTCTGAGTTAGTTGGTTAGTTCATACTCAATTTCTATCAAGCAGTCGGAGCAGCAGATGAGCCAACTCTCTACAGTGCTAAACCATGGAAGAAGTAGTTCTGTATCTAGTGAAACTACTCAAATTTTGCAAACTGATGGCTCATGTCTTGCTATTACCACCAAGAGTGGTAAGATCTTACCTGGCCCTTCTGTTAACAAGTCTGTGAATAATAATATGGTTATGGATAAACAAGAAGAAAGCAATTCAGGGGAGTCTGCGAAGCTGAATAGCTTTGTTGATGCTTTATAAAAGGTAAGGGAGAAGGAAGAGGAAGTGGTGTTGAAAACTATCCCAAGAACACCACCACCCTTTTCTCAATGATTGAGGAAAAAGGTTGATGATGCCAAATTCAGCAAATTTATGGCAATGCTCAAGCAATTGATAATAAATGTGGCTTTGATTGAGGCACTTGAGAAAATGCCAGGATATACAAAATTCATGAAGGACTTTGTGATAAAGAAACGAGCGGTAAGCTGTGAATTTGAGGCAGATCTCCATGTTTGTAGTGTTATCTCTACAAGGACCTTAATGCAGAAAAAGCCAGACCCAGGTGCAGTCATTATTCCCTACACAATTAGAACTATGGAATTCACTAAGGCACTGTGTGATTTGGGAGCAAGCGTTAATTTGATACCATTGTCTATTTATAGAAAGTTGGGTCTAGGGAATCCCACACCCACCAACATGAGACTGGTGATGGCGGATAGGTCAGAAAAGTGACCTGTTGTTATTCTGCATGATGTGTTGGTAAAGGATTCCAATTTCATATTCCCTACAGACTTTATCATTCCGGACTATAAGGTGGACTTCGAGGTTCCCATAATCTTGGGTTGACCTTTCCTTATAACCGAAAGTGTGTTGATCGATTTAAGAGCGAATGAGCTCTTATTCAAGATAAATGATGAAGTAGTATGGTTTGATATGGGAAAATCAATGAAACATCATGAGGAAATGAGTGTGTTCTCAGTAGTTGATGTGTATTTTGAGGACAAACAGGACGTGCCCGTAATTGAGTAACTTGTTATCGAACCTTTGGATGCCGTCATGATAAATTATGATATTGAAGGCAATGAGGAGTACGAAGAGAAAGTTATCACCTTGATAGGCATGGGTTCATATCCTCATGCTCCCAAAAAGTTGTACCTTGATCTGGCTAATCGACCAACACCACCAGCTAAGCGATCTATTTAAGAGCCTCCAGTATTGGAGTTGAAGGAGCTCCCTGGGAATTTATGGTATGTGTTTTTGGGTAAAGGGAACACGCTACCTGTTATTATTACAACTGATTTGGGAGAACAACAGGTTAATGCACTTATTTCATTACTTCAGAAGCACAAGAGAGAAATAGGGTGGACCATCACAGATATTATTATTATTCCGTCGGGCATCTACATGCATAAAATTCAACTTGAGAAAGATTGCAATCCAACCATAGAACATCAGTGCCGTCTTAAACCATCAATGAAAGAGGTGGTTAAGAAGGGGATTATTAAATGGTTGGATGCAGGAGTGATTTACCCGATTTTTGATAGCAAGTGGGTGAGCCCAGTTAGTGCGTGCCCAAAAAAGGGGGTGTAACAGTGGTTTCTAATGAAAAGAATGAGTTGATTTCACTTAGGCCAGTAA
The DNA here is from genome assembly GCF_002878395.1 of Capsicum annuum. Classification (NCBI taxonomy): domain Eukaryota; kingdom Viridiplantae; phylum Streptophyta; class Magnoliopsida; order Solanales; family Solanaceae; genus Capsicum; species Capsicum annuum. Next base: position 24,621,254 of record NC_061119.1, read on the forward strand.
CTGGGTAGAGAGTTTGAATGGACTACCATAATTTAAATATTTGGACTCTGAAGGACCACTTCCGAATGCCTTTTATGGACCAAATACTTAACCGATTGGCCGGTAGGGGGTGGTATTGCTTTTTGGATGGTTATTCTGGATATAACAAAATCAGTATTGATCCTAAAGATCAGGAGAAGACGTCATTCATATGCCCATATGGCACCTTCATATTTAAGAGGATGTCATTTGGACTATGCAATGCACCCACCACTTTTCAATGGTGCATGATATCAATCTTCTCTGACATCGTAGAAGACACCATAAAGTTACTCAAGGATGATTTCTCTGTTGTGGGTGATTTATTTGAAATGTATTTGGAAAATCTGACTGTGGCCTTGCAAAGATGTTTTGAATTTAACCTATTGCTTAGCTGGAAAAATGTCATTTCATTATAAATGAGGGCATCGCTCTTGGCCACAAAATTTTTGAAAAAGGGATAGAAGTTGATTGAGCAAAAATGAAAGTTATCGAGAAAATACCACCTCCTATTTTAGTGAAGGGAGTGCGTATTTTTCTTGGTCATGCAGGCTTTTATTGGAGTTTCATAAAAGACTACTTTAAGGTTGCAAATCCACTTTGCAAGCTTTTGGAGAAGGAAGTGAAATTTTTCTTCGATGACGAGTGCTTGAAGGCATTTGATTGCCTTAAAAAGAAGCTGGTTGAACCACCTATTGTTATTGTACCTAACTGAGAAAAACCATTTGAGATAATGTGTGATGCAAGTGGTGTTTCCTTGGGAGATGTATTGGGACAAAAAAGGGACAGATTGTTTCATCCAATATATTATGCCAACAAAGCACTGAATGGAGAGCAAAAGAATTACACCATCAATGAACAGGAACTTCTGGTTGTGGTATATCCTTTTGAGAAATTCAAAGATTATCTCCTTGGGGCCAAAGTGGTGTTCCACACCAACCATGTTGCCTTGAGGTATTTGATGGATCAGAAGGATTCAAAACCAAGGATAGAATAGAAGGTGAACAGGAAGCCAGTGATGAAACAAAGATAAATGATGCATTTCCTAATGAAGAGATCCTGGCGGCTGTTGTGGAAAAATTTCCTTGGTACGCGGATTATGCAAACTACATTGTGAGTGAGGTCATCCTAGAAAATCTTTCTTTCCACCAAAGGAATAAATTCTTGCATGATATAACACATTACTTCTAAGATTAGCCTTACCTTTCTTCAGAGATGCGCAGACAATATCACACGAAGATGTGTACTGGAAGTAGATGTATTATGCATATTGGAGGCATGTCATGCCTCCGCAGTTGGGGAACACCATGCGGGTGACCGAACAACTAGGAAGGTTTTGCAGAGTGGATATTATTAGCGGTTTTGCAGAGTGGATATTATTGGCCAACATTGTTTAAGGATGCCCATGAGTTTGTGCTGAAATGTGACCAATGTTAGAGGCAGGGGTCAATCTCTAAAAGACATGAGATACCCCTGACTAAGATACTTGAAATAAAGTTGTTTGATGTCTAGGGTATTGATTTTATGGGTCTGTTTGTAAGCTCATATGGGATGAAGTATATTTTGGTTGTTGCTGACTATGTCTCTAAGTGGATCAAAGCTGTGGCCTTGGCAGATAATGAAGGAAAGATGGTTGTTGCTTTTTGCAAAAAGAACATTTTCTCTCCCTTTAGAGTACCACGTACTATCATAAGTGATGGAGGATCTCATTCTTGCAACAAATTATTTAGAGCAGCTTTGGAAAATTATGGAGTGAAACAACACAAAGTGGGTACCTCATACCACCCACAAAGCAGTGACAGTGGGCAAGTGGAGGTGTCAAATCTTGAAGTTAAATCCATCCTAGCTAAAACGGTGAATGCTAATCGGAAAGACTGGTCTCGAAAGCTGGATGATGCATTGTGGGCTTACCGAACTTCTTTCAAGACACCCATTGGCATGTCACTATTTCAGCTGGTCTATGAAAAAGCTTGCCACTTGCCAATAGAGCTGGAACATAAGGCTTTATGGGCGCTCAAAAGGTTGAATTTGAATTGGAAGGAAGCAGCAGAGATGAGACTGGGACAACTAAATAAGATGGATGAATTCCATCTCAGAGCATATGAACGAGCAGATCTAAATAAAGAAAAGATAAAATAGTACCATGATTGGAGAATAGAGAAATGAGAATTCAAAAAAAGAGACTTGACACTTCTGTTTAATATTAGACTCAAATTGTTCCCAGGCAAGCTGAAATCTAAGTGGTTAGGCCCTTTCAAGGTTAGTCGAGTCCACTCATTAGGAGTAGTAGAACTCGAAAATGAACACGGTAGTACCTTTAAGGTAAATGGGAAACAGGTCAAGCTTTATATTGGTCCAAAGTAATTAGTGAAAAGCATAACCATTATCTATCTCGATTAAGTCTGAAGTAATCGAGATACCTGAGTCGTGCCACAATGCTAAATCAGGCACTTCATGGGAGGCAACCCATGATCTCTGAGATCGATCCAGTCCAGGTATACTCTAACCCTTAATTTAGCATTGCTTTGATTTTAAGTTGAGGGTGTAGGGCAGTCTGTTGTTGTAACGTAGTTATGGTAACTAGAAGAAATTTAAGCACAAAAAGCAGCTGACATGTTTTTGATTGACTTTCGAACACTCCTCTAATGTATTCTTTGATAAACTGCATGGATTATATTTACTTGTGACCATTGTGAATCTTGTTTTGGTATTAGTTATAGATTCTTAATGATCATTGATGAACAATTGCATAAACTAGATAAGCAGTGGTTTGTGATATACTTATGTGGCAGCTGTGTGTGAGCTAGTACTTGTTTCACTCTATATGCTAAATCTAGAAATTCCATGGTTGGTCTTGCCATGGTCATAAGATAGGAGTTAGGACAGGATCATAGGCCGTTGTTGATTAATCCACTTTTAGCCTAAATAGTCGTCCCTGTGTGCATAATACCCCTTGATCCCTGTGTAGAGACTAAATTGACCATTTATTTCATATGAAACCTTTCACCTTCCCATTATACCACAATAAACCTATTTATCCCTAGCTTTCCTTGGTCACTAAGAACCTTAACATAAGCAAACAGCCTAAGTTGAGGGTGGCAATCATAGAGGTACATGGTGTAGGATGAGTATGAAGAAGGGTGGAATAAAAGAGAAAGAATAGATGTTGGGTGCTAAAATATATATATATAATATATATATATATAGAGAGAGAGAGAGATATAGATAATAATAAGAGAGGGGGGAAGAGTAACACCCAACTTGAATATGGATGATAAAGAGAAGAGAGGAAGAGAAAGAGGATAATAAGTGAGCCCCAAGAAAGTAGTGTAGTGTCAAGGAGGCATTTTCACTCTAAATGACCTTGAATATCATACAAGCCCCAAACCACATTATAAGCCTAAATGAAGTCCTATAGTGATTCTAGCTGGCCTATCTGAACATCTTGGTAATAAAAATAAGGGCAAGCCAATGGTACTTGGCATACACTGACTGGAACTTCCTTTTGAGAGTAAGAGTCTCTTGGTGACCCCCAGTTTTGTATTTTTGGATTCCTTATATGAGAAGGGGGAGATTTCTTTGTTGTGAGGGCACACTGATATCATTGCTAGCAACTCGCTTGTTTAGATAGTGTGGCATTGGTATGTGAATGGTTGTTGAGGCTAAGATTGATTTCGCCGCTTGATTCCTTTATGTTACAGTATTGTTCTTATTTTAATGATATGCACGGTTGGTATTAGTTTGTTTGGCATTGGAGGAATAACTTTTTATTGAGCTTAAATGGAAAATTGGTGGCTGAATGTGCTATGTGTTCTCTTAGTTGGATTAAGTTGCTTGAGGACAAGCAATTGTTTTAAGTTGAGGGTATTAATGAGTGAGCAATTGATAACATATTTAAGGCCTTTAACCTAGAATAATTGCGAGGTCGTAAGCAAATTTTGTCATTTTTTTGATGTGTTTATGTTGATTTTACAGTATAAGCTGATGCAGTAGAGAACCAACAAGAATAAAGGAAAAGAAATTGAAATATGGAGAAAGCTGAAGAGAAGTATTGCTGGCAACATCTGTGATAAGTCGTTAGACCCATGATAGGCTATCACATTTGTCTTCAAACATAACTAGAGAGTTGCCATTAATTGAATACTGTGATGATATCCGGAGATAAGATGTCAAAAGTATGATAAGCCATCAGGGATGTCGTCAGCCTTAACCAGAGAGTGAGATTTGCAATAACGTTATGACAGCATGTCGTGATAAGGCATCAGAGTTGTGATAAGGTGCCAGGATCACCGTCAACCTTAGGCAAAAATCCACAAAATGGAAGAGGAGCTGATGACATCTATGATGTGCCATCAGACTCCTGATAGGACGTCATTGTCACCATTAGCCTGAGACAGCAAAATCCAAACTTAAAGAGAATCTGACGACATCCGTGATAGGCCGTCAAACTCCTAATAGGCCATCACGGTCGCCTTCATCTATTCCGAGGAAAATCTGTAACTTTAGTTTTATTTCCTTATTTAGGGTTAACTATTTAAAGCCTTGTTTTAGGGGTTTCAAGGATCGATTAACATATCCCACAAGATAGCATATAAAAATTTTTTTCTCTCTCTTTCTAAGACCAATATTTTGGTGTTTTGCCTTGTGTTTCAATTCAAAGTATACTTTTGATTTTCTTCATCATTGCAACTTAATCCTTTCATTTATGAATTCAATTTGCATACTTGTTTCTTGCATCATGAGTGGCTAAACACTTGTAACCTGAATCATGGGATCTAGGGTTAGGTCATAATAAGGTGATAAATACTCAAGATTTAATAGGTGTTAGGATTTCTTTGTAATTCTGAGATTATAATTTACGTCTGTTGGTTGCAAACAGTAGGCGTACGTACTTTAGTTTGCTTGAGAAATAAATCATAAACAGTAGGAAGTGAATTATCAATAGGGACTCGAAAAGGCTTTGTTTAATAATCAGCGCTGTAATAAGGTTGATTAACTTGAGGTAAAATGTGGATAGTGCATAGAGATTCCCTAAGTCCGAGAGGATTAGGAAATTAGACGCTTGAATAGGTCGAGATACATTTGAGCATATCATCGGTAAAGATAACTTGTGATCCTAACCACCGTGAGAGTCTTGAGTAAATTTTAGCATCTGTCATGTATCATAATCCCTAGTGAACATAATCCTTGTTATTTCATAAAATCTTGGTTAAAAACATCAAATTCAAAGTGACAATCAGTTATATGCAAAACTTAAACCCCATTTTAGGAAACAGTAAACTACCAGTAAATTAAATCGTAAACAACTTGAGTTCATACCTTATTCCCTGTGGGATTCTATCCCAACCTAGTTGGGTTTTATATTGATAACGATCGCTTAAACCTATTCAAGAGTGAAATTTAAGCGTTATCAGAAGCCTCCATTTCTCAGGATCCTTCAAAGGTGTTAGCTTTTATAGGAATCCCTGGCTCTAATATCAAATAAAAGGGTCGAAAGAGAGTTGCTCATCGACTCAGGGAACTATTCCCAAAATTAAATAGCAATAAGAACTAGAAAATAAAAAACACAGTACATGCAGGAGTGCAGAAAAGTAAAGTCATAGGATTTTTACGTACAAACTCCTTGCTCAAAGGAGAAAAACCATAACCAGCCTCCAGTATTTAAAGGTCCACTATATTCAAACTCTTGAATTCAGCCTCGAAGGATTATTCTCTTAATCCTTCATTTCATAGAAATAACTCTATTACAAAGAAACCAAAGCAATAACTCTACTGCTTTTCGCCTCAGCTAACTCTAGCTAACAGCACCTCCAGATAACTCTAACTAGACTCCTCAATCTAACTCTAACCGGATGCTATCAACTAACTCTAGATGATTCTAATGAGAAGTTACACCACAACACTGATAACGCTCAACTTACGCCTTAAATAAATGCAAGGCGATCGTCATAAATATATTTACCCAACTTTAGATTCGGGGTCGAATCCACAGGGAACAATGTGAATGGCGATTAAACTAGTTCGAAACTGTAGCTACAAGTTAAATTGAAATAAATAATAAGAAAAGATAAAATAGGGGCTTTTATCAATCAAACAAATTTTAAATTTTCAACTTATTTTAGATCTCAAAACTTTGATTTCAATATTTCAAATCAATGATATACAAAAACTAGGGTTGTGATCACTATGACTATTAATCTCCATTGAATAATAACTATTCATGATTCTCGTAATAGGTGGGAACAACAGATTATCCCTGTCGATGATACTATCTGACTTATCTCTCGACCTCACCAGACAATTTATTATCTAATTCTCTCGAGCTTAGGTAACATATCTATTTCCAACCGAATGTTATCTCAGGTAGATTGATCCAGCTACAGCATAAATCATTAAACAGAAGGTTGGTAGCTTCTAAGTCCCTGTTGATAATTCACGACCTCTAGTCTATTTCTCCATTATAAGAAAATAAAACCTAAGGCATAACCTAATGTTTGCAACCAATAGATTCAAGTTAAAACAACAGAATTTCGAGACATTCCCACAATCACTCAAACCCTAATCCAACTATTAAATCAATAAAATATTAATCATAGATCCCACAACCCTAGTTGTGGGTTTTAGTAGCTCATAAGATAGAAAGAGATAACAAAGATTAAATTCATAACTTAAAGCAAGTGAACTTACAAAATCTGAAATTCAAAGTTGTTTCTCCTTCAAGTACAATAAGAATTTCCCACAACTAAATTAAAGGATGGAAAATTGAATTCTAAGTTAACAGTCAAAAACAAGTGAACTCCCCTTTACTAAGTTACAAGATGTCAAAAGCTGCTTCCCAAGCTGTTAATGAAACCCTAAAAGATGTTATTTATACTAAATCCTAATTAAGGTAATAAAATAACAAAATCACAGCTGGGCTCGGATTTAGGTGACGGCATATTGTGTTGATCGTCAGGCTTCTGACGGCGTCTCATATATGTTGTCAGAAGTCATGCCTTCTTAACCTATTCTTCCTAACTCAGACGATGTCCTCCCATGGCTTACCAGAGGAGTGATGGTGTGTAGCAAATGTTGTTAGACCTTCAGCTTATTTCACTATGTTCTGTCCTACTTGATGGCATCTTTTGACGGCTTACCACACTTGTCACGACATATTGAAAATGTCGTCACCTTCATCCAGAAACTCTTCTTCACTGTTCTTCTTGACGCCTTTTCCTGGTAAATTACGACATCTCTGACGGCTTGCAAGAATTGCCGTCAAACTCATATTAGCTCACTTATACCAGATTTTACTTATTTTGTTCATCTTTACTATGTTTTCCTCCTATCCTTGCTACAACTACAATATCACAAGTAAACAATCAAAAATAACCAAAAGTTGCTTAAGACTTTACAATTATTTAGAGTTAAAAGCCTCAAATGTGTTAGCATCTGCTCACACATCAACACCCTCAACTTAAAACAATTGCTTGTCCACAAGCAACTACATAACACCATACTACGATGCTTAACCAAGAGACACATAAGATACCTATCACAGTTGAGTATCAAGTTTAGCTCAAAACTCATGCCACTCTCCACGTTCAATCCAATTGTGCATATCCATGAAGATTGATAATGTGACCCAAAGGAATCAAGATATGGCATCAATTCAGGAACAACAACCATGCATGTACCAATATTACACTATCCAAATAAGTTAACAGTTAGCAATGCAACCAATGTGTCCTTACAACAAAGAAGTTTATCCTTACTCATATATGAACTAAAGCATGTCAATGCGGGGACGGTCAAAAGACACTCACTCTCAAAAAGAAATTCCAATCAATGCATGTCAAATACCATATGCTTGCCCTTTTTTTTATTACCAAGGTGTCCAGACAGGTATGTTAGGATCACTATAGGTCTTTTCTTCGGATTGTAATGTAGGCGAAGGGCTGGTATGATATTCAATGGCATTTAGAGTGACTAAGCCTCCTTGGAGCTACCTTAACTTTTGGGGTTCACTTATTAACCTTTTTCTTCTTTTTCTCCTTTTCTTGATCACACATTATTCAGGATGGATGTGGCTTTTCTTTTTCATTCTTTTTCTTTTCTTGTTCTTCTTCCACACCACCCAGCTTTTTATTCTTTTTCACGTATTCTTTTCCTTTAATTCTACCTTTCTTCATACTCAGTTTACATTATGCACCCCTATAATAGCCACCCTCAACTTAGGTTGTATACCTAAGTCTAGGTTCACAGTGTCCAAGGAGGACCAGGGCCAAAACAGATTCATTATGATCTAAACAGGAAGGTGATAGGTGTAATAGAAAGAAATGGTCAATTCAGGCTCAAAGTAGGGATCAAGAGATATCATGCATACAGGGAAGGTCATTTAGGAAAAAAGTGACTTAAAAATCAAAATGGCCTATGATCCTTTCCTAACCTCTATCTTTCAACCAAGGTAAGACTAACTGGGCAAGTTCTAGATTTAACACACAAAGGGAACTAAGTAGTATCTCACACACACATGGCACAAAGGTTCATCACAAGCTACTACCTATCCAGTTCATGAGATTGTTTAGCAGTGGATATCATGTCACTAGTACTAATGTCATAACAATATGCACAGTGGTCACACATGAATGTATATCACACAGTTATAAAATAGAGCAATGGAGAGGTGTTTATCAGTCTCAAAAATCAACAAAAATATGTCAACTGCTCTAGATACTTATTTTTCTCTAGTTAACCACAATATATCACAAAACAAACACAGTACACCTAAACATGTTGGCTCTACTAGGAACAAAACTCCAGGGAAAAGAGGTGCGGCAACAAAAACCACAGGAGGACATCAACACCTACAAGTAGCCCTGCCCTCAACTTAATATCATGCATTGTTCCCAAAATGTCAAATCAAAACAAGAGAGTTAGAAACATACCTGTGGCACCATGGGTGCGAAGATCTGATGTCAATCACATAATATGAATACAAACAACAAATTACCTTGGATTGCCTCCCAAGAAGCGCCTAGTTTAATGTCGCGGCACGACCCAACTCAGCTTTTTCCTCCACTTTGAGGATATGAATTTCACCCCCAACTTAGAGTACATCTTCTTTCCTCGCTCATAGGGAGGTGGTTCAAAGATTAAGAAGCCGAGTAATGAATGATGCATGGTAAACAACTCGACCTTAAAGTGAGCTGTGTTTTTATGTTTTTTATCAAGTGTAAAATAAAGAATATAGGATTCTTATTTCTCATCTTCACAGTCTTCCACTAGTTTAGATGATTCCCAAGACAAGATATCATCTAAACATAATATGTAAAAATGCTTCAAGTGTGGCCCAACAAATCCTACATCAAAATTTACACTATCCTCTACACACTCACTTTTATTCATCTTCTCAATATTTTTACTTTGAATTGGGCTAGAGTCTTCATAAGAGATTGGCATGGCTTCTTCTTTTGCCTCTAGCACCATTTCGTCAATCTTGGCATTATCCCTCATAGTTGGCTTGGTTGGTTGGGAAATCTCCAAGGGTTGATCAACATCAATCTCATCATCAGTATAGGAATCTTGCTCTTCATCATCACACTCTTCCATTATTTTAAATGATTCCACAGACAAGATATCATCTAAACATAATGTAGAAAAGTGTTTTGAATGATTGACCTCGAGATCCATCTCTTCTATCCTTTCTCTTACCCCAATAAATGCCCTAATGTCTTAACGTATGTCACTTATGGTATCATTCATTGTGTCTATACGATCCAATATTAGTTGAAGCGTAGCTTTAATGTTACTCTTTCCAGTGCTGCGTTCTTCATTTTCTTGACCATAAGACCTGTCATACTCATAAGAAGAACTAGAACTTGGGTTAGCGCAATAGGGGAGGGGGAATTTGAGCAATCACTCAAATGTCCATCTTGACCACCACATAAAGAACAATTATACTCTCGGTAGGATAGATATGGTGCATAATCTCTCTCCGGGGAGCATATCTATAGTTATGCCAAAAGTGGGGTCTATGACAATATGGACATGGATCATCCAGATAAGATTTGCAACCATCAAACTCAAATTCATTCCATGATTCCATGGTAAGAAATAAGCAAAAATAAAGAAATTCTACCTAACACACGAAACAAAGGAAATCACAAACAAATATTTACAAGTTCAAATTCAAGCAAGTAAGGTAAAATTCCAAACCAACTCAATACGTCAAATTGTTCTTCGGTAACGACGCCATTTTTTATGACGCTCAACTTACACCTCAAATAAGTGCAAGGCGGTCGTCGTCAATATATTTACCCAACTTCAGAGTCGAGGCCGAATCCACAGGGAATAATGTGAGTGGCGAATAAACTAGTTCGAAACTATAGCTACAAGGTAAATTCAAATAAATAATAAGAAAAGACAAACTAGGGTTGTGATCAGTATAACTATTAATCTCCATTGAATAATAACTGTTCATGATTCTCGTGATAGGTGGGAACAATAGATTATCCCTGCCGATGATACTATCTGACTTATCTCTCGAACTTAGATAACATATATATTTCCAACCGAATGTTATCTCAGATAGATTGATCTAGTTACGGCATCAATCATTAAATAGAAGGTTGGTAGCTTTCAAGTCCCTGTTGATAATTCACGACCTCTAGTCTATTTCTCTATTAGAAGCAAATAAAACCTAAGGCATAACCTAATGTTTGCAACCAATAGATTCAAGTTAAAACAACAGAATTTCAAGACGTTCCCACAATCACTCAAACCCTAATCCAACTATTAAATTAATGAAATAATAATCATAGATCCCATAACCCTAGTTGTGGGTTTTAGTAGCCCATAAGATAGAAATAGATAACAAAGATTAAATTCATAACTTAAAGCATGTGAACTTACAAAAGATAAAATTCAAAGTTATTTCTCCTTCAAGTACAATAAGAATTTCCCACAACTAAATCAAAGGATGGAAAATTGAATTCTAAGTTAAGAGAGTCAAACACAAGTGAACTCCCCTTTACTAAGTTACAAGATGTCAAAAGCTGCTTCCCAAGTTTTTAATGAAACCCTAAAAGATATTATTTATACTAAAGCCTAATTAAGGTAATAAAATAACAAAATCACAGCTGGGCTCGGATTTAGCTTATGGCATAGTGGTGTTGATCATCAAGCTTCTGACGGCATCTCAGATATATCATCAGAAGTTGTGCCTTCTTAACCTGTTCTGCCTCACTCTGACGATTTCCTCCGACGACTTACCTGAGGAGTGATGGGGTGTAGCAAATGTCGTTAGACCTTCAGCTTATTTCACCATGTTCTATCCTACTTGACGGCATCTTATGATGGCTTACCACACTTGTGACGACATATTGAGAATGTTATCACCTTCATCCAGCAACTCTTCTTCACTGTTCTTCCTGACACCTTTTTTTGGTAACTTACCACATCTCTGACAGCTTGCAAGAAATTCCTTCAGACTCATATCAGCTCATTTGTACTAGATTTTACTTAGTTTTTTCATTTTTCCTATGTTTTCCTCCTATCCTTGCTACAACTAAAATATCACAAGAAAATGATCAAAAACAACCAAAAGTTGCTTAAGACTTCACAATTATTTAGACTTAAAAGCCTTAAATGTGTTAGCATCTGCTTACACATCAAACACCTACTACAATCATAAGCAAATGTAGGAAAACTTTTAATTACAAATTACAAAGACTCAACTATAACAAGGAGATAAAGATGAACTAGATGAGCAACAAGTTTCCTTCTACGATTCCAGCACTTGATTCTTCCAACGCTGCAATACTTTAGAAAGATATATAATTGTGAGTATATGGAAGTGTTGGTTTTCTTATTATGGAAGATGAGCAATATATATATCTTGATAAAAAAAATCTAGAAGCAATCTCATTAGCTAGAAAAAAGGTGGCAGCAACTTTTCACCAACTTTTGTACTTGCCTGTCTGTCCTAGCAGGTTAACTATGACAGTGACAGGTGAGCCCAACCTATTTCTTAATATGTAAAGGTGTTTTTCATTACAACAAGGGCTCCAAGAAATAGGTCCCAAACTATGAATTTGTCAATCATCAAAACTAATGACTTAATAATTCCTTTCATGAACCTTGAGCTAGCTAGAAGCATAAACCACAACCCTACCATATTGCATTGATGTATCCTAAAACTAAATACAATAGAAGTATGTTATTTTTGATGCAAAATATAGTAACCAAAATAGGTTGGGGTCAAACCCACAGGGAAGATGTTGAAATAGTTTCTTGACTTGATGTAACTCACGAGCAGTGTAGAAAAGTAAATGGGGGATTTGGGAAGTAGTCAGTAAGTAGTAACTGAACTTGAGTTCTTTGAGTTGTAAACAATAGAAGAGGAACACCACTCTCGTGTTCTCCCTGGCTTCTTAACTCCATAAATTTCTTGTGATCAACCAAACTGTTTTGTTGTTTTTCATGTAAAGTCAACAAGATAGGTATTATCAACCATTTTGTTAACATAAAGATATATCTCACTCTTTAACGGTTCAGTCTTAGGGCATCTCCTTGCTCCTCCTTTTTACGACCTCAGTTCACTGTCACCCTTTGAGTACAAATGATTAGATGAGATGGTGGGAATTATAAGGTGGAGGTAAATCTCAAATTAATTTCTTAATATACTTTTCCTAATCACAAACTCCCTTGTGAATACGTTTGCAAATTCAATCTATCTCAAGCTTCTGTAGTAGCTATGAGATTAATTATTGTGAAAAAGATTAAGATACATGCATAAACCCCAGAATATATGAATATCACACTTTCTTTATGTAGCAAATCCTTAAGGGTTCTGACAAACCTAGTAAAGTTGATTAGTCGCTCATGTTCATCCAAAAATCCATGATTATCAATGAAATAGACATGTAATTAATTTCACAATAATGAGATGAATAAAAGACGAAGTCTAGAATTGAATAAAAATCCAAAAAATCTTAAGAATAAATTTAAAGTATGTAAAAGTAAGTAACCTAGTAAGAATGTGTAACCTAATAACAGATAAACCCTAGGATATTTATAGTATCTCAAAATAACCTAGAAATCCTAATAAAAATGGGAAAGTTAAAGTTATGTCGGTACTCGGTACGACTCAATCTTTAACTCATGCCGACATCATACGAATCGTACTTGTGCCTCTGGTATCCTTTTTGGTTTTTGGTCTTCTAGGCTTCAACTTTTTTCAACATACAACTTTTGATCACTATTCGTACCTTAGTATATGACTCGTGTCCTTCACTCGTATCAACCTGGGACTTTTATCTTACCAAGCTTTGAACCGTGGTCTACTTATAGTTTCCTCATATGAATTATACTCAAACTTTTGAGTCGTATACTTCTAAGACTTTCAATTTGGATGACATCTTTAGATTCTGTTATGCTTATGACTTTATGTACGACTCGTACCCTCACTTACAACTCAGATGCTCCAGTTATATCTTGTCTATACTTAACTTCTTAGTTTGGCTTTAGGTTCTGTTGGGCTTACGAGTCAGCCTATGAGTCATATCGATTGTCTAAGACTCATAGGGTAACTCGTATCTTGATCAGAATTGGTCTTTCCAGGTCATTTTATTTTCTTTTTATCCCAACACTTTTATAGACATATTTTACCTGTAATAAACCCCAAAGTGCATCATATCTACTAAAATTACCTAGGTACTTGCAAAAATTCATGGTTTTAAGCATTGAAAGTATCGTGTCTACACAACACATCATGAATCAGCACACAACCCAATCCTACAAGGGACGCATCACAATATACAACAAAACCATCATTACCCTCATGTAGGGTCAAAACTAGCACAGAAGTCAACTTATCCTTCAACTTCTCAGAACTACCCTCACAAGCATCGGACGACAAAACCTTCACCTTATTCTGGGTTAGCTTAGTCAACAGAGCAACAAGAGAAGAGAAACTTTTCTCAAACTTTCTATGATACCCGACAAAGCCTAAGAAGCTCTGAATATCGATTGGAGTTGTGGGTCTAGGCCACTTCTTAACCGCCTTAACTTTCTACGTATCCATCATAATCCCCTCACTAGAAATAACATGCCTAAGAAAAGTCACAACATACAGCCAAACTCACACTTATAGAATTTAACATGCAATATTTGATCATTAAGGGTCTGCAACATAACTCGAAGGTGATTAGCATGATCCTCATCACTCTTAGAATACACCAAGATATCATCAATGAAGATAATCACAAATAGATCTAACAATTGTCTGAAAACTCGATTCATAAGATCCATAAAGGTAGCCAGAGCATTGGTTAAATCAAAATACATAACCAAAAATCCATAATGACCATACCATATATAGAAAGTAGTCTTAGGAATATCAACTTCCCAAATCTTCGACTGATTGTAACTCGATCAAAGATCAATCTCAGAGAAACATCTAGAGCCCTAATATCATTGATCATAGAAAGAGGATACTTATTCTTCATTGTAACCTTATTCAATTGTCGATATTCTATACATATCCGAAGGGACCCATCCTTCTTTCGTCTGAAGAGCATGGGAGCACCCTATGAAGAAACACTAGGGTGAATGAAACCCTTAAGTTAATTCAACTCAACTGGAGCCATCCTAAAAAGAGGAATAGATATAGGATGGGTATCTGATAGAAGATCAATCCCAAAGTCTATTTCTCTATTAGGAGGAATTTTGGGAAGATTATCAAGAAACACCTCAGGAAACTCATTAACAACAGAGAGAGATTGCAAGGGAGGACCCTTATAATTAAAATTCTTACTCTGAACTAAATTGTATAGACACCCTTTGAAAATCAACTTCTGGTCTCAAAGATAAGAGATAAACATCCCTTTAGGTACTAAGGAACTCCCCTCCTATTTTATTACCGGTTCATTAAGGAATTAAAAATTGACCTTTTGGGTCTTACAATCAAGAGAAGCATAGGATTAATAAAGACAATCCATCCCCAATATTATATGAAAATCTATCATATCCAAATCTAAAAATCCATCAATTTCTGCATCTGAACAATAGACACCACATAACCCCTATAGATTTTCTTATCCACAATAAGGTCACCCACCAGAGTAGATGAAGAGAAGTGATCAAAAATTCTTTTGGGATCAAATCCAAAATGCATAGCCACATAAGGAGTCATGTAAGAAAGGGTATACCCTATATAAATAAGATAATATGTATATGTGAGAAGAGTTGTAATATACCAGTGATGACATCTTGAGATGCCTTAGATTCCTGGAGGGTAGCGATATCATAGAGACGATTCTGGACAATGCTCGTACCAGAAGTAGCACCCTTTGGCGCATAAGCTGAAGATGTGGCAATAAAAACTTTATTAGCACCTGTAGCAACTCTTGTTGAAGGGCAATCTCTCTACAAATACCCTAAGTGACCAGAATTATAGAACTAATTTCTCCCCTCATCATAAAAACCATGATGAAGCTACCTACAAAATCTACAAGGGTAATAAGGTAGGGCACTCTAAGCTCCACTAGCCTAAGGCTGGGCACCTTGTGCCTTAAGACCACTGATGGCCTAAAAACGATGATCACTAGATGGCTTAGGATAAGGAGCACTAAAAGACAATTACAAATTTCTCTAATTCTTCTTCTTAGTCCACTGCCTGCCATTTCTCCCACTATCCTACTAACCCCCTCACTGCTTTGAATACCTAAACTACTTTTTCTGTCTTTCCCTATATCAACTTGCTTATTCTTTTCATCCTCTACCTACTACATATAAACACAAGTCTAGAGATGTACATGTCATTTTTCAACATAACAACCTTCCATTCCAACACCAAGTCATAAGACAACCTAGAAACAAACTTCCTCATCTTAGATCTCTGACTAAACAACAGCTCTAAAGCATAACAAGATAGTTTCTAAAACTTTAGAAAATACTCTTTTACACTCATCTTGACCTTCTTTTTATTTACAAACTCCTTAACCTTATCTTCCCTCAATTCTTGAGGAAAAAAATTATCAAGAAAGGCACTTAAAAAGTCATCTCACCCATCCTGCTCAGCATCATGACCCCTAAACTGCTCTCATTCGTCATACCACTTATAAGCTATATCTTTCAATTGATATGCAGGAAACTCCACACCTTTTAAATTGGTACCATACATCACTCTAAGATCTTTTCCATCTCATCTATGAACCCTTGATGATACTCAACTTTAGAGCCTATAAAGGTTGGGGGATTCCATCTTATGAACTAACCAACTCTAGTGATCTTAGAAGAATAATGAATAAGAGCAACAAGGTTAGAATAATGAGACTAAGGTGCTACTAACTAAGTAAGCAGAGAAATAGATTGGCAAAACTCTACATTATAAACTTTACCCTGAAATATTAGGGCATTAGTATTATCATCGCGGGGAGTCCAAGGAGGACTAGTAAAAATTGTGGAACTCTAGGTAGGTCAGTACAATCTAGAATAGGGACCCTAGGCTAGGTTTGCATTCCATAGACAAGGCGAGTTCTATCCACGTTGTACCCAGGTATGACAGAAGAGTTTGTATGAGAATCTTTGGGAAGGCATGATCTGAAATGCAAATAAATTAGGAGTTAGGGAAATTTTAAGACACTAGACTCTATATCCCAAAAATAGAACACAAGAAAAGGAAACATTCCTAAATACTTTATATCCTCCTCCTTATAAGTGTGGTGTGATACACACTTATAAAAAAGACTCTACTGGACATAAATTTATAGATGCCTAAAGACAATAAACCTATGCTTAGATACCAAACTTTTCATAACCTGACCCTGGGCCTAGTCATGACGGGTATCTCAAGAACACCAGGGGTCAGAGGCCACCCCCTTAGCCTAGCCAACAAGAACACAATATATATAACAACAAAATATATTGAAACATTAATAGGAATAGTAGATTAATGAACCAAGGCAGGGGTTCTAAGAGTTCAAAAATACCCAATCCACAATTGTCCACAAAAGCCTTTAACAAAATTGAACATTAAACTAGATCGAGACAGGCCCCCGCCCATAACCAAAGGTATCTAAAATGACAGTTTAAGATGTAAATGAAGACTTGATAATGAAAAGTTAGGACTTCCAGAGAATGGAATCTCACCATTTTAACACTGACCAATGAATAAATCTTAATTGCTTACTCTGCATAAGGTAATAGAAGAACCCCTAAGACCCTACATCGTGTGGGGATGAGGCATTTGTGGATGGTTAGTGGGATAAGAACTAATAAGTAACTCAGGGAATAAGGATAAAATAATGCCAATTTTAAAATCAAAGTAAAACCATTTGCACACATTATGTATAGATACATATATAGATGTCGGGATAGGGAACAAGGTTTAATAATGAATTTAAAATCATTAACCTAGATTTTATAGCTCATACTATTCTAATGGCATGCATGAGATATATGGATTCAGCTCTCCCTACTGAAAGGGCCCCAGTGTCTGTTAGCCACACGAACCGGAGAAAACACCTCGGGAAAGCTAAAGCCACCAAGGTAACTAGCCGTTCTAAATACATATATAAAGTGTGACACATGTACACGGCCATCAAGACCCCCACAACAACAAATGTGGTTTCAATTATCACCCCTCCCAGGACCTCCACCTTACACGAAGAGCTACACAACCCCCTTTAAGCTGAATTAAAATAAGTTGCACACAATTTCAACCATTAACTTGGGAATTATTCATTAAGGAATTAACCACTAGGTATCTTTATACCATTAATCTTGCAAGATTAATTACACATGTTAGACCAATTCATATTACCATATTGACTCTCAAATTTCCAATTTGAAATCATCTATAGAAACCAAGGGCTTGCTAAATAATGTTGATTTAAAACTATGGATACAAAGGCCTTTAAAAATTAGTTTATGTTAACAGCGTTCTAGAACCTCTCCTTCCCGACATTGAGTCATAAACTCGGATGCGTCTCTCTTTTAGAACGACGACAGTCAACACCCAATAAAATTTATCACCACAATGGATGTACACTTCATCGACCAAATGCCAAGGTAAGCCAGATGGCATGCTAAAACCCTTGATGATGTTGATTAAACATTTCTTAATTAGGGAAACTTCCGGCTGTTGTTGACAATACCTATTCCAGGCATTATTGATGTAAACTTTGTACAATTAATTATTTGTCGTGTATATATATTATTCTTATATTTGCAAGTTGGTATTCTTTTTGAGGTAGTAAGAAATGACATTGATCTGCTACACATATTATAAAATATTTCAGATTACGTGATGATAAAATTAATACATAGATGCAATTAAATAAAGTATTAATTAATAATAATATGTATGACATTTAAACCTCTTCATTCCAACAAGTTTTGGGTTGTGACATCAAATTAAACCAATTCTTAATTTGGGCATGTGCAACAACAAAGTTGAGCATATCAAAACCAATACTTGATTCGTTCACTTTGTAGTATTCATCATTTTGTTTTCTACATGATTTACATGTGTTAATGTTATGTTTTTACAATAATAATTATAAAAATTAATATCTTTAAAAATAATTTATGTACCTACCAGTAGGGGTGGGCGTTCGGTCTGTTGGGTCTAATTGTTTAATATTGGTTCGGTTTATCAATTTTCGTATTGACAAAAATGACAACCATAACCAAACCAAAATAAAATCGGTTTGGTTTGGTTTTTAAAAATGCATTTCGGTTATTTCAAATTTTTATTTTGGTTTGAAATATTAAAGTAGAGAGCCTCTCTTTTTCATAACTAAGCATTTAAAATTAATGATTTTTTTAAGAAAAATGATTTTTTTCAAATCTATTTTTCATTCCCAAATATAAATAACTATAAGTAACTCAACATGAATGAAATAAAATAAAATTATCATAAGATTAACATAATACATAACGTCATTGATCATTATATATTAATTTCCATAAACAGTCCTGTCCACAAACAAACACAAAACTCATAAACTTCTCCCGAATTGCTTAGTGAATGGTAATATGTTTACTGTTTAGAAATTTAGACACCTTGGAGTTGGAACTAGGGTTACTAAAATGTATATATAATTAATATAATATATTGATAATATATATGATTGTATATATATAATAAATTAATAATACATACATATATTATAATATTATTTATAATTTCAATTTTCAATTTTTTGGTTTAACCAAATTCCTTTTTAAGAAAAACGAAAAACAAACCATTTAACCAAAATTTAAAAATTGAAAACCAAAATCAATCCGAAAAACTGAAAAACCGAAACCAAAATTAAATTTTGGCTCGGTTTTTTGGTTTTTTTGATTTTTTGGTATTTATGCCCAGCCCTACCTACCAGCATAATGTTTTAACAGCCTATCGTTAATCCAATCTGAATAGTTGTTGATCAACTTAGGTAGTTTTTTTGAAGCCTCATCTAAGATGTTGAACCTTAAAATGGGTAATTCTTCCATTCTCCCAAACTGACAGACTCTAATTTTCTTCTGCTTTAGAAGCAGTTGATGGATTATTAACTGTGATATTATGTTGTTTCATCTAGAACGCAAGAATTGTCAATGCTAATCATAGATATACAATAGATTATCTATCTATTGCGATAGATGGATTATCTTGGGATAAATTCAAATAGGTAAGGAGGAGTTGTACGATAATTTTAAACAAATAACCCATCTGTTGAAACATATGACTCATCTGTTGGTACAAATTAAAATTGTATGAAAACCTATTTGATTTGCTGAAATAGATGTACATATGTTGCAACAAATAATGCATCTCATGCAACATATTAGACAATTGCTGCAATAGATAACGTATTTGATGCAATAGGTTAAATAACTGTTGCAATAAATGATATATCTGTTTAAAAATTTATAGCAGTTGTATCATCTATTGAAATAGATATGTGTCTGTTTGTTTATTAGAACAAACGATATACATTTACCTTCTTC
Source organism: Capsicum annuum (assembly GCF_002878395.1). Taxonomy (NCBI): domain Eukaryota; kingdom Viridiplantae; phylum Streptophyta; class Magnoliopsida; order Solanales; family Solanaceae; genus Capsicum; species Capsicum annuum. The sequence continues at coordinate 24,641,249 of NC_061119.1, forward strand.
AGCTTATGTTGCTCTCTTATTTCCCTTATACATTGATCAAAGGTACAACACAAAGACAGAGGAGTTGCAATTTTGCTTTTTTTGATACTTGATGATACCTTGGAAATTTCTTTCCTTCTCCTTTTAGCCACCTTAATATCTAGTGGAGTGTATGGATATAAAATCCTCTTTAATGGAATGGCACCCCTGTTATATGTCAATTCTTTTATAGAAGTAGTTAATGCATTAATAGTATTAATCACTCCATCATGTTTCTCCTTGCAGTCTTGACATTTGTAAACGGAACATTTGCTAAAAGGAGAAAAATCTGTACAACCAGTATGATCATGATCAAAATGGTTTGTTGTTTCATAAACTATAAGAGGAGAATCGTAAGCCCTAACAGCAACACCACTACCACTACCATCATCAACAACAACAATAAGACCATCCTCCAAAATTGGTTTTCTTATAATGGTTGTTGCTCCAAACAATTCTTTTTTCATTCTATCAATGACTTTAGGGTCCACTAAATTTTTCATAGACAGTAAAGTAAGAAAAAATGGCATCTTCAACTCTTGATTGGTCGAAACAAGCCACGGATGAAAAGCTAAAATAAATCAGCACATATATTAGAATGATGATGAAATCATTTAAACAATCATTAATTAAAATAATAACTTAATTAGAATTAGACTTACTGCTTCCTTCTTGAGGTTGAAGAGATAATTGTTTTTTGCATTTTTATCAGTTTTGACCGAAAACCATCTCAGGATTCTTGAACATGAAACCTCTTATTGGTAGTTCATTTGTTGTCTCAAATAAGGAATGGCTTTAAATGCCCAAGCCTATGAAATAACATAAATAAATCAAAATATTATTGAATAAAAAAATGAATCATATCATAATAAAAGAAATATTTACCATGAAAGCCCATGGAAAGCCATATAAGTTCACTGTCTTTGGCGTTAACGGAGTCAACAAATATTTGACTGTCATTTTGAAGCTTTCATAACCCCAAGGATAGCTGTTGAATGCCTCAAGATCCTTGGAGAGCTTTATTAAACCATGTTGTATGTTGTTGTTAACGTCTCTCGCCCAAAGAATATTATGTACAAAACAAACCAAGCACAATGATTGTTTGTTCTTCTTTAAAAGTATTTTACCTTTCCATGCTTCTATAAAAATTTTATTTTTGAATCTTGGACCAACAAGGGACACCAAGTCTTCACGATCACTCAACTTGCATTTACCATTTTTGGGTGTGTGGAGTGTTTTTTGTGGTTAGAATAGGTATAACTTGAGAAGGAGGAGGAGGATAATATTTTAGTCAAGTAACTATGGCAAACTCCCTCCAACCAAACTAAATAGGCATGTCATAGTAATTTATCCACACCTCATCCATCCTATCTTATTTTATATACATAAACCTATCATTTGGAAACAAGTATTTTTTCCTCCGCCAAATAAAGATATTGCCCAAAATAGCTATCCCTAAAATAAGCATCCAAATATTGTTCTTGAAGTATTTTTCTGAAGGCGTCGAAAGATTTTTTCATGATGACTAACCACGAAATCACCCGTTAAATCTGTGGCACCATTGCACTGTATTCTCACAGGATAACTATCAATGTTAAAAGTTTTGACCAATTCTTTGATTAAAGGGATATTAGAATTTGGATCATTTATTTTGAAACATTCCTCCTCTCCATTTTCATCATCTTCTGCTCTTGATTGAGATAACTCTTATAAAGCAAGCTCATGGAGTGGTGGATGTAACCTAGCTGCTTCACTTGTTCCTTTACTTGGATTTGATTGGGTTTATTTTCTTTTGGGAGTCATATTATCTAAAATTAATAGTAATATAAAATAGATTATAATTGATTAATGCATCGTTAAAAAGGATAAAAGTAAATCTAACATGCACAACAGTAAAATAACAATTTCAATATATTTAATACATTAAAAATGTGTTCCGAGATGTCACACGGTGCTCAGGACTACAAGTACCCCCAAGATAACCCTTTGAGCCTTCTACTAATTTTGGATCTCATAATGAAAGTTACTTAGGCATGTGAATCTACTGAAATACTAAAATACTATATTTAATGTCTTAACTGATCTGAGTTTAGATACATAGAGTCTGAAAGTGCTTAACTTAAAAATATAAACAACCAATACTGGAAATCTTAAATACTACTAACAGTCTTATAAGCCTCTTCTTCTAATAAAGAGAGAGTCACTGGGAAAGACCCCCAGCTGACTCAAACTAAACTAAAACAACTGATCAAATACGGCAAAAGCTAAAAATCTGAATAAATAGGTCCTCAAACTAGGAACAATCAAACCAAGAAAATTACAACATTGGTTATTAATTTTTCATGGCATTAGAGAATCCATCCAGGTAAGAACTAACTCCTGCAATTAATGTTTAGAACTTCAAAAGTTACTGGACCTTGTCATAGCTGATTTGAATAAAGCCCATAAAGAAAAGAGAGCTCTTTAAAGAGAAAGAAAATACTGTGAAGTCATACTTTAAATCCGTGAAATTAAAAAGGACTTTATTCAAGAAGAACTTGATGACTTTAAAATCAAGATTAATAGTTTTAAAAAATATCCTAGTCATAGTGTTGTTAGGTCAAATCAGTTGACTAACTTAACTAAGTCAACTGATAGTAATGAATTTTATAGCTATGAAAGATCTTAAAGGTCAACTAATTCATGTAAGTCAACCAAAGGAATAAATCATAGTCCAAATACCTATCACAAAATATATTATAGCAAATCTCAAAGATCAACTAACTCAAGCCAGTCGATTGGGAGATAAAATCACAGTTACAATACTTATTATACAATCACTAATCAATACTATATGTCTTTTTATCCTTGTGAAAAAACTAATCATAAATATTATAACAACATATTTCAATCTTAAAATGCTGGTAAATGGATTTGGAGACCTAAAAGTAAGTCAACAAATTTAAAAACTAATATCAATGAACCTAAGAATGCTTGGGTACCTAGAAATAAGTAATACATCTATTTTATAGGAACTCCGCTCAAAATCTAATGAAAAATAGCATCTCGATAGCGAATGTTCAAATCAAATGAAAAGAAATAAGAATTTATTTGAAACCATAATTGATTTTGATGGAGGTGACATCAGATTTGGAGATAACTTCAAAGGCAAGGTAATAAGTATTGGTACCCTCTCTTTCAATGATTTCTTTGATATTATGAATGCTTATTTGGTCAGAAATTTAAAGTACAATCTTCTAATCATCACTCAACTGTGCTATACTGCATTAGAGGTAAGATTTAAAAAGAAAGGGTGTATAATTGAACAACATGAAAGGTAAGTCCTTACTGTAAACTTACACAGAAATGTGTATGTTCTAGACTCTATCAAAAGGAAAGAAACACATATATGTCTAGTCTATTTCTGATGATTTATGAATTTGGCACATAAAATTTGGTCATGCAAGCATGAGAAATGTTGAAAAGTTAGTCAAGCATGATCTTGTAACTGGATTGTCAAACCTTGATTTCAAAAAGCATGATCTTGTAACTGGATTGTCAAACCTTGATTTCAAAAAGACACATATTTGTGATTCCTGTCATCTTGTCAAGTAAACTAGAAATTTCTTTCCTGTCAAAGATATTATGTTAACTATTAAACCCGTGTATTTGCTTCATATGGACCTATTTGGTTCAACTAGAATTGCTAACATTGATGGAAAATATATGTTTTTGTAATTATTGATGATTATTCTCGATTTACTTTGGTTATGTTCTTGACTAACAAAAATGATACCTTAAAGAACTTTAGATTTTTTGGTGAAAAGGTTCAAAGAGACAAAGGTTACTGCATCACTTCCATTAGAAGTGATCATGGGGGAGAATTTAAGAATAAAGATTTTAAAATATTTTGTAATACCCATATATACACTCATAACTTCTTAGAATGAAGATATTTTCAATAAAACGGTTGAGTGAAAAAATAGAACACATTTCAAGATATGGCACAAATTATTTTTCGTGAATACTCTCTTCTGCATAAATTTTAGGTAAAAGTTGATAGTACTATATGTCATGTTTTGAACACGTGTCTCATTTGATCTATCCTGAAGAAAACTCAATATGAGGTTTGAAATAATAAAAATCCCAACAACGGGTACTTCCATGCTTTTGGAACTAAATTCTTTGTTCATAATAATGGCAAGGACAATATTGGTAAGTTTGTTCCAAGAAGCAACAAAGTAAGTTCATGGGTTATTCTAATTCTAATAGATTATATAGAATTTTCAATAAATGTACTCTGTGCATTGTGGAATATGTTCATGTTGTTTTTTTTATACTAATCACTGTGTTAAGTATGTTAGATCTATAGATGATGAGATTGAGTAGGTACAATTTAACAAAGTTCATCCCCCAAGAATATCTCCTCCTCGAATCTCGCTAGCACAGAACCTTACCAGTCTACAACTGCTCCAAACAATCAAACTAAAAAAGATTCAATTCTAAATGAATAGAGAGTTGAACCTGACAATTCTTAGAAATTCACCATTGGGGACTCAAAGGAAGGAATGAAAACAAGGGCTTCCAATAGAAGAAATTCAAACATAGCTCTTATATATCAACTTGAACCAAATAAAGTAAATGAAGCCTTCAAAGATGATAGTTGGGTACAGGCTATGAAAAAAGAGCTTGAGCAATATGATAGAAGCAATATGTGGACTTTTGTTCTAAGATCAAGAAATGTCTTTATTATTGGAATCAAATGGGTATTCAGAAACAAAATAGACGAATCAGGTAAAGTTGTATGAAATAAAGATTGTCTAGTCGCTCAAGGCTATTCACAACAAGAAAGAGTCAATTATGATGAGACATTTGCACCAGTAACAAGGTTAGAATTTATTAGAATTTAACTTGCCTATGTTTCTTTTAAATTATTTCAAATGAATATGAAAAATGCCTTTTAAATGATTTTATTAATGAACAAGTCTTTATAAAACAACTCTAGATTTTGAAAATTCAAACTTTTCATATCATGTCTTCAAACTCTCTAAAACTCTTTATGGTCTAAAACAAGCTCCTAGAGCTTGGTATGATAATCTGAACAACTCTGTAATTAACAATGATTTCTCAAGAGAAAAAATTAATTCTACTTTGTTTATCAAACGTACCCTTTCTGGAAACTTGATTATTCAAATTATGTTGATATTATCTTTAAAATTAGTAATGTTGTTTTGTGCAATGAATTCTTTAAATTAGTGCAAAGTGAATTTAAAAAGAAAATGATGGGGAAATTAACATTCTTTCTACAATTGAAAATCCATCAGTCTATTGAAGGTGCATTTATCTCCCAAAATAAGTACACCAAAGATCTCATTCAAAGATTTAAAATGAAAAATACCAAATCATCTAATACTCCTATGAGCTCTATCTATGTTTTGGAATATTGTGAAGATGGTAAAAATATTGATGAAATCAACTATCGTAGCATCATTGATTCACTCTTATACAACCAATTAAACTGACATTTTCTTTAGTGTTTGCAAATGTGTCAGGTTTTAGTCAGCTCCCAAAGAGGCTTATCTGACTGTTGTAAAATGTATTATTAGATACTTTATTGGTACAATCTCTTATGGTCTATGGTATCCTAAGTATGCTAACATTATTTTAAAAAGTTTCTCGGATGCAAATTATACAGGTGATAAAGTTGATAGAAAAAGCACTAGTGACACTTGTCAATTTATTGAACAATCCTTTGTTTCATAGAATACCAAAAAGCAAAATTGTGTTTCTATATCCACCACTGAATCTGAATATATAGCTATTGGATTATGATGTTCTCAGATTCATTGAATGTCTTATCAACTCAACAATCATGATCTATGTTTTAAGCCTATTAAGATATTTTGTGATAACTCTAGTGTTATTACTTGTCTAAGAATTCTGTGCATCATTCTAGAGTAAAACACATTGATGTTAAGAACCATTTCATTAGGGATCATGTTTTCAAAGCAGACATTGAGTTATCATTTGTCAGCACTGATTTTTAATTAGCTGATATTTTTACCAAACCTCTATATGAAGAAAGATTTTGTTTTGTTAGAAAATTCCTTGACATTATTGTTAAATCCTTTTAAAACAGTTATATTTTCACAAATCATATTTCTTATTACTCATTTTTAGCTAATCCTTTGAGTCACTTCTCTTCCTTTTTTATTGATGTCAAAGAGGGAGAATTCATCTTTTATTGACTATGTGTTTTGAAATCTGCTCTAACTAAGCTGGGGGAGTTGGGGGAGTTTACCTATTCAAGGGGAGCTCATTCACTGTCACGAATCAAGGATGTCTAATAGGGACGTAATCTAAATAATCTAAAAAATTTCCATCCATCAAAAGAAGGAGATTGATAATGTTAAATTTTGATGAATGATTAAGCATTTGAATGCATAAAATTCTTGACTTTGTCAAATGCTTAAAAGAATAAAGCATTCCATAAGATTTGATCAAAAAGGAAGAAACATCTAGCAACATCTACAAAAGAAATGGAAGAGAAAAAAGATTGTTGCATTAATTATGGTGCATACTTCATGAATTTTTGCATCCTTCTATCTTTTATTAATAGATATTTTTCTTGTTAGAATTTAATTATCCTTGAAAATTGAATATTCATTATTCCTTTTTCTAAGAAGGAAAATCTTTTGGGTTTCCTTGTGTGCTTTTCTTTCACGTCTAGTATTAGTCCCAACCACTACTATATAAGTACTGAAAGATTAAAGGATAGACATACACTTATCTCTACCTTCTCTAGTTCTTTTTTCTATTTTACTCAAGTATTGGATTCTCTTTAAAGGTTTATTGTGTCATTAAAAAAGTAGAAGAGAAATAGTTAGTTGTGAGGCATTGTATCAAAGAGTGAAAGAAAAGAATAGAGTGTGTGTTCATGCCAAAAATCTTGGCTCAATCTGGTACTTTGATATTATTTGCAAAAGAACTAGCAGAATCCCTTGCAACCCAAGGGAACTTAAGTAAGACCTATTAGAGGTCCCAACCAGTTTAAAATATTTGATGTTATTTTCTTTCAATAGTTTAAATTCTAAAGTTCCTGTTACTACATTTATCAATAAATTGTATGTTGTTAAAAGACTACTGTGTATTTAGAAAAGTAATTCACACTCCTCTTACTACTTTTAATAGGTAAATCAATTTATCAAATTATAAATTATAACTCTCTCTAAATAAAGAAAAGAAGTTTTGCAGTAACTGATAAAGTTGATGTCATGTACAAAATGATTATATAGACTTATTCAACGTCTTAAAACAGTACAATTCTATCTATAAACATTAAAAATTAAGAATTGGTTTGTTACACCTTCCCATGGCATTGAGAAACCAAACTAAGAACTGAGATGGATAAAGAAAGTCTGGTTGTTTAATTAAATCAAATCATGCTCGTGGTCCTAATGAATTTTCATGCATATGTCATTTTCATCAAATAGCTCTGATATCTTGTTAAAGTGTATGTCACTCTTTTTTATGAATTTAAACATCTTAATGAGAGAGTTAGAAAAACCTATCAGAGAATATATTTGTGTCTTGCCGAGTGTGTATGCTTGGCAAAAACAATCTAAAAATATTCTTAATAATATATGATATTGTCCATTTTAAATTAAATCAACACATTTTTTCCTAAAATACCTTGTATGAAAATTAATCTAACACGTTATAAATAAGATTAATTATTTTCTTTGGAGATATCAATATGTGTAACTTGCTCATTATTTATAAATATCGAGCAGTACCTTAATTATCGGACTTTATTTAATTAGTTAATGTTTACGTAGTAGTACTCCCAACCTAATCTAAACATTTACTCTGTCTATTTTTTAGTGTTTATGATTCGTTTCTCGAGAGTCAATGTGATTAATTTTCAAAGCTAAATTAGATAAGATTAATTTAATATTTTTAATTAAAACTTAAATATTCAAAAACTATGAAAAGTACTTCAAGTTATTATTTTTCTCAAATTAATATGATAAAATAAATATATCTAAACAATATTGACTAAAGTCCATATTTTTTAATTTAACTCTTAAAAAAGGAATTATGCCAAATTTTAAAAAAATTGAAGGAAGTCGGCGTCAAGAATGTGTGTGTATACATATATATATATACATATATACATATACATATATATATACATATATACATATACATATATATATGTATATATATGTATACATATATTATGTATATGTATACATATATACGTACGGCATCCAGAATGTGTGTGTGTATATATATAAATACACATATATATACATATAAATATATATACATATATATACATATATATATAGATAGATAGATATATGTATACATATATATATGTATACATATGTATGTATGTATGTATACATATATCTATATACTATTTTTTTATCCAAATCTCTCTAAATATATATATGTAGCACCCCGAGTCTGCACCCCAAACGTCACACGGTGCTCAAAATTTCAAACGACCTCAAGCTAACCCATGATTGGTACCTACTGCAATAACTAAGTAATAATGCTGTAATAATGCAGAAATTAGGCTGAATCTACCATAAGGTTCATAACTGAAATCAAATATTGGTATATAAATACTGAAAAATGAGCATCTGTCTAAAATAATCTAGTCTGAAAGCCTTTAATTGTTTGAAGGTGGAGTTGAAGTCACAAGCCCCCAACTAAATTCGACTACTGAAAATGTACTGAAATACCAACTGTTTCCTCGGACTATAAAGACTCACTACTAAGTCTGTTGCTGATAACATGGGCTGTTAAGTACGATCAGGAGCTCGTGCATCTGAAGCTATTTTTAAGATATCATTTTGCAAAAGAAAGGTATGCATCAGTACTTTGAATGTACTGGTATGCTAAGTTATGTAAGTCTGAATGCATGGATTCGTATACATGAACAATACTGGCTGAGTAACATGAATATAATCTAATAAGAGTACATGTATCTATGAAATTGCTATAAATACTGATTATGCAATACTATACACATGACTACGTATATTATAACTAAGATTATATTAACACTAGGTACTAAGTTCTAATAACTGAATGATTGATATTTGAGATCACTAATAACTGTATTACTGTTAGCTGGGTGACTATTTCTAACAGTCCTAATTCTGTAGATCTGAACTGAGTTCTATACAGAGTTGGGTGACTGTTTCTGATAGTCTTGGTGCTGTAGACCTGAACTGAGTTCAAAACTGATAAAGAAACTAAAATCATAGAAGGTAATCATCTAACTGACATTGCCCCTCTCTGAACTAATTTGGGGTCCAACCTGCAACCCCAATTGGAAGGATGTCAGTACCGTACCCGACTAAAGATAAGTTGCTAAGTCACACTCATCTGGCAGGTTCTCTAAATGAGAATGGTGGTGCCCTCAACTGGCAGGTATGACACATCATCAACTCTCAACTGGAAGGTTGATGTCTCTACCTACGCTGGCTATGTAGTTTTGGAATTCAAGGACTACTTATAAGGATTACACCCTCGGCTAGCAAGTGAGTCCCCATTCTTGGGTTCACTCGATGATGAATCCTACTCCCAACTGATTAGACACTGAACTAATTTCTAAACTGTACTAGGCTAGACTGAACTGTTACTGATCGTGCTAACTAACTGAACTGGACTGAGTCCACTGAGTTCTGTTAGCTGACTAAATATACTGGGTTCTATAACTGACTGAATACTACTGTACGTGACATCACTGAGACTATTCAGTAGCTACTAATATTCTAAGTAAACAACTAGGTTTCAAGTATGGAATACCCCTAGGACTCGATAGCATTGAAAGTAAAACATAGCACAATCTTGAAAGTATGATAACTAGCCACTTTATCACAATTTATCCATTGAGGCATTTTATCAAACATACATGGTATAAACTTGTATACATGCTAACATGTTATAATTTCTCTATTCAACCCATATGATCATTTTATCAAACACTTGGGGAGCATAATTCATACACATAATGATAATAAACATGTAAGCATCATGATTACAATTCAAACTCACAATTTCGAGGGGCTTTTAACATAAATCCACATGAATATACATAGGTTAGTTACTTTACATGAATCTTGTCATGAAACATGGATTAGAAACCCAAATAACATCATAATCATGAATACAACCAAATTTAACAGGAAATTAAAGAAAATAATCATCTTGTAATTTAAAAGAGGTTCTTAACCTTCAATGGTTGAAGGGAACCCTTGGATAAACACCTAACATACCTTTATTGTCAATTTCGTGGAGATTGGGGTGAGTTATTGAGACTTTATTCTTGAACTTGATAAAGCTAGGGCTTGTTCTTGAGAGGATTTTGTGAAAAAGATAAGCAATTATGCTATTTTAGGCTTTAATCACGTGTTATGGAGTTATTGGACGAAGGGAAAATGACCAATTTGTCCTTAAAAATGTAGAACACAACTACAGAAATTACTTGGACCGGACTGGCCAGGGCATCGGGGGCTTTGGAGTGCCGCTCTGGGTAGGGCGCCATGGGTTAATTGTCCTGATCCACTATTTTGGAGTTTCAAACACGCCCTTATGCTTGTCCAAAAATTTCAAAACTCACCTGAGATGTACTATAGACTTCCCCGATCATGAATCAACTTAAAAACTAACTTTCGAAGGCCGGGAAGGTCGTAAATAAATTCCTCAAAGTTTGAGGACTTTAGAAATGACTAAGTTCTAACACTTAGCTGAGATTTTCTAAGTCTGGGACCGCTTTTGTCATGCTTTAAAGGACTCAAGCGATTAGGATTCTATGGTGTCTTACAATATCTCCCCCTTGGGAACATTCTTCCTCGAATGAGACTGACTAAGTTGAGAATTTTGATAGACTAAATTTATATTCTGAACATGTACAACTGAAGAATGATTACATGACTGAAACTACTGATATACTGAGTTATCATACTGAACATACATAACTAAAGCATGATAGAGTTCTAAAGACATGACGCATGAATAAGCTGTTTCATGAAGGTATGCATGATGTGAGAATGCTATACAACTGAACCGATATAGAGTTATAAAGGAAATCTGAGGGTGGAACAAAGTAAATTCAAGGAAAACTATTACCTTGAGCTATGTCTGAGTTTATGGAGAAGAGGTGAGGATACTTGATCCGCATATCTGCTTCTGCTTCCTAAGTAGCTTCCTCAACGGACTTATTTCGCCAAAGAACTTTGACTAGAGGAACCTTTTTGTTCCTTAGTCTGTAAACCCAAAAATCAAGAATTTTAGATGGAACTTCCTCATGAGAGAGACTATTCTGAACATCTATACCCTCTATAGGGACTATAATTATTGGGTCACCTATGTACTTCTTTAACAAGGATACATGGAACACTGGATAAACTGAAGCTAAGTCTGAAGGCAACTCAAGCTCGTAAGCTACCTTACCAAAATAGCTGAGAATTTGGTAAGGACCGACATATCAGGGACTGAGTTTCCCCTTTTGCCAAACCTCTTCACTTCTTTTATAGGAGTGATTTTCAAATACACATAATCTATACTATCAAACTCGAGATCCTTTTTTCACACATCTACATATGATTTCTGCTTGATTTTGAGCAGTCTTAATCCTTTCCCTTATCAACTGAACTTCTCTAGGGTATCAAATACCAAGTTAGGCCCTACTACTACGGCCTCACCCACTTTAAACCAACCAATGGGACATCTACATATCCTCCCATAAAGTGCCTCAAATGGAGCCATCTGAATACTAGAATGATAGTTGTTGTTATATGCAAATTCAATCAAAGTCAAATGGTCATCCCAACTACCTTTACAATCAACAACGCATGCTCTTAACATATCTTCTAGAGTCTAAATTATCCTTTTTACTTGACCATCTGTCTGAGAGTAGAAGGCTATACTGAGGTGAACTTGGTTACCAAGACCCTTTTAGAAGGCTTTCCAGAAATGAGAGGTGAACTGTGTACCTCTATCTAAAATGATGGTCAATGGAACTCCATGCAGTCTAAACAACTCTCTAACATAGAGCTTGGCATAATCCTCAATAGAATAAGATGTATGAACTAGTAAGAAATAAGCTAACTTGGTCATCCTATCCACAATGACCCAAATCGAGTCGTGCTGGCGGTGAGTATAGGGAAAGACCATCATAAAATCAATTTTCACCTCCTCCCATTTCCAAGTGGGAATACTGAACTCTGATGTTCTGGATTTTGATGAAATATTTAGCATCATCTTCTTAGTAAAATTGTATGTTTTCAAGAAATCAAAGTGGTATTTAATAAGTCTTTTTAGTGTTTCAGGGAAAGGAATGAACCATAGAAGAAACTTGGAAAAAGTAGCAAAAAAGGGAATTTGATGGTCAAAATAGTGGACCGTCGGTCTTGCGACGGACCACCAGATGGACCGTCAGGCCTTATCCAGAAAGCACTCTTCTGAAGGACTCAGTGATGGACTAAATGGTGGACCATCAGTCTTGCGACTGACCACCAGGTGGACCATCAAGCCTTATCCACAAAGCACTTTTCTGAAGGACAGAATGGCGAACCAAATGGTGGACCGTCATTCTTGCGATGGACCACCAATTGGACCTTTAGGCCTTATCTAGAAATCATTCTTCTGAAGGACTCAGTGACGAACCAAATGGTAGACCATCAGTCTTGTGACAGACCACCAGTTGGACTGTCAAGCCTTATCTAGAAACTACTCTTCTGAAGGACTCAGTGATGGACTAAATGGTGGACCGTCAAACTTTTGACGGACCACCACTTTGGCCGCGACTTGGACGTGGTTTTTTTTATTTTAAATTTTAAGTTACTTTTTACCTAGGAACATATAAAACTAAATTTTAGCAGGGGAGATTTTTATCTTTTACAAGTTTTACATCTATAGAAACTCTCTGTAACCTAGTACTTTAAGGATTGAAGCATATCTTTGGTGAAGTTAATCATTCAATCTTTTATTGAAAATTCAAGAACTGATTCTTGAGATTTTTGTAAGTAAATTCTAAATCTATTTATGAATAATACAAGAATTATTTCTTCTTCATTTATGGAATTTTATGGCTAAGTTCCCATAACTAGGGTTATGGGATCCTTAATGTGAAAAGCATCTATGGGTTGTAAATCTAATTGAGTTCCATGAATAACTGATATTGTATAAACCTTTCTTCAAATTAATGACTTTTCTTGGTTGCAAACTTGAGAAGTGAGCCCAAGAACATCACTTGTCTAAAAGGAAAGTGTTTGTTGGGAAAAAAAGTGTTTACATGAATTCTATGGTCTTTAACCTTTGGATCAATGGCAAATACCTTAACATGATTAGCTTACATGAGAAAATGGATGAATGAACAATGTATCCTTTGAGTTTGAGAGAATTAGAGGATAAACTTTCCACCTAGGTTGAGAAACTAAGGGATAAAGAATAGGTTTCAACCCTTCTTACAATTGAATTTGTTAATTGGAACACTTAAGTGATTCACAACCCTAGTTGTGCTAGCATTTTGGTAACCATAGCCCTGGTTTGTTTAATCTCATGAAAGTACTAATTGCAAAGAGAATCATTCATTGGAATACTCTTGTTCTAATTAATTACTTTATTAGTTACCAATCAAAACCCCCCCATATTCTGAAACCTCTGATCAGCAATCCAGTAAAGATTACAATACTTAGGGGGCACAGTATTCCCTATGGGATTCGACACCCAACCTAGTTGGGTTCTCTATTTGACAGCACCGCTTACACTTCTTATGAGAGTTGTAATTTGGGCATATCAAATTTTGGCACCGTTACCGGGGAATACGGTGGTCAACTAAGTTTGTGATTGTTAATCGACCCTTTGGTCAAAGATTCCCAAATTTTACTTTTTATTTGTTGTTTTTGTTTTATTTAGGTTGAGTGTTTTGTATGCCAGGTATGCAGAGATTAGTTCAACCATTATTACCTGTTCATCCAGAACCGCAGCTCATTGGCAGAATGAACGGTCAACAGTACTTGGAAAGAATAGTTGCTCAGCAGAAGTAGGTTAGACTACAGCCTTGGCAGCAGCATAAGTAAACTAGTAGAATGCAGATAATGATGGCCGTGAAGTAAACCCGAATAATGAGGACCTGGACGATGATGAGTTATTAAACCCAAGGCGTGTAGATAATGTAGCCGTACCAGTGAATAGAAATATCAATAGAACTTTTCAGGCTAAGATAAGACCCGAACACCGAGCTTTCCAGTTTGCTCTAGATAATAATGATGATGACCTGGATGGGGCTGGTGCTACAGGGGCTATTATTCCTCTGCCCTTAGCACCCGGAGCTAAGTTTAATATCACGAGTACCATGATCCAGTTATTGCATCTTAAGGGACTGTTCGGTGAACTTGCGGGTGATGATCTGAATATGTATTTGATTAAATTTATCTCGACATGCAAATTGTTCGACAATCCAAGAGTAGGGCAAAGTGTTATTTGGCTGCATTATTCCTGTTGTCTCTATATGGAGAAGCAACTTTATGGTTGAATAGGATAACCCCCAATTCCATTACAAATTGGAGGCAATTGAAAGATGCTTTCTTAGAAAGGTTGTTTCTGTCATCCAAGAAGGCACAGTTAATAGATAAAATCAGTAATTTTAGGCAGCTTTCAACTGAAGCTCTCTATGAAACTTGGGAGAGGTTCAAAAAGAAGCTTACACAGTGTCAGAATTATCAGATGACCAATATCCACCTGAAAGAGATATTATATAGGGCATTGAATTTGGTCAATAAGCCAGTGATGGATAATGCTACGGGTGGGTCATTCATGGACCTCACTTTTCCTGAGGCGTCTGCGATGTTGGATCGTATGACAAAGTAGAGTAAAGGTTGGCATACCAGGGATTCTAAGGTAACAAGCTCTACTATATCTATTGGCATGACTACATAATAGAGGCGAAGGGAAGAGGAACGTGACTAAAACATGGCTCATATAAAGACACAGATGGACCTTCTTACTAAGCATTTTTATCAGGAAAAATAGAGAAGGTTAAAGCTGTTGTATCACAAGAAACAGCTAACTCCAATTCTGAGGAAGAATCCAATTATTTGAACAATCAAGGGGGTTCTGAGGTAGTGGCCAAGAAAATCAAGGTCAAAACTAGTATGATAATCTGGATACAAGGACCGAGACCAAGGAAATTGGAAAAACAAGAATGACAGGGTTGGATTGTATATGCCTCCTAGAAATCGTAAGGCTACTACAACTAGCTCTGGAAGATATCCATAGAAGATATGATGGCTAAATTAATAAAGAGGGTGGAAGCAACCAATACTGGATTAGCATAGATGAAAAATAATTTATCATCAATGAATCAATTGGTTGACTCGCACTCTACTTTAATAAAATAGTTGGAGCAGCAAATGAACCAACTTTCTACTGTGTTTAATCAGAGGAAGGCTAGCACTCTACAAAGTGACACCGTTTAAAATCCAAGAAAGGATGGTTCATGCATGGAAATTACTACTAGGCATGGTAAAGTACTGGCAAGCCCATCTGTGGGTAAGCCTATAGTAGATATTATGGACGAGAATGTTGATGAAGAAGATATTGATTATCTAGTAGAATCTAAAAAACCAGATAAGATTATTCATAATGTTGCATTAAATAGTCAGCAGGCTGATGTGTTGAAAAGAGAGGAAGACAATTAAAAGAAAGTAGTGGTGAACACTATCCCAAAACCACCACCTCTTTTTCCTTAAAGATTTAAGAAGAAGGACGAGGATATGAAGTTTAGTAAATTCATGTCTAGTTGTAACAGTTGATGGTAAACGTCCCTTTGGTTGAGGTACTTGAAAAAATGCCAGGGTATGCCAAATTTATGAATGACCTATTGACAAAGAAAAGAGCAGTGAGCTATGAACCGATGGATAATCTCCATTATTGTAGCACTATAGCTATAAGGTCCTTGGTGCAGAAGAAGGCAGACCCAGGAGTGTTGATATTTCTTACATGGTAGGGTCTTTGGAATTTGGTAAGGCCTTATGTGATCTGGGAGCTATCATTAACCTGATGCCACTAGCTGTTTATAAAAAGTTGGGTTTAGGAAACCCCACACCCACCAACATGCGACTTGTGATGGCGGATGGGTCGGTAAAATAACCTATTGGTATTTTGTATGATGTGCTGGTGAAGGTGGCTACCTTCATATTTCCTGTGGATTTTATAATTCTGGATTGCAAGGTGGACTTTGAGGTGCCCATAATCTTGGGTCGACCTTTCCTCGCAACTGGAAATGTGTTGATTGATTTGGAAGCTAATGAGCTCTTATTCAGGATGAATGATAAAGTTATGCATTTTGATGTGTGCAAATCAATGAAAAAACATAAAGAGATGAGCATGCTCTCAATTGTTGATATATATTATGAGGATGACCAGGAAGTACCAATAGTAAAGAAGCTTGCTGTTGAGCCGTTAGCCGTAGTACTTATGAGTTTTGATCATGAAGATATTACGGATTATGAAGAGACCGTTTGCACATTGACAGGAATGAGATCATATTCTTATGCTCCTAAGAAGCTCGGTCTTGATCTTAAGAATCGACCAACACCACCGACAAAGCCATCTGTCGAAGAGTCACCGGTGTTGGAATTAAAAGAGTTACCTGATCATTTAAGGCACGTGTTCCTGGGTAGTAGTAATTTACTACCCATTATTATTGTTATTGATCTGGGTGAGCAACAAGTGGATGCTCTTATTACTGTTCTTAAGAGATATAAGAGAGCTATTGGTTGGACTATTGCAGATATCATTGGTATTCCTCCTGGCATATGTATGCATAAAATTTAGCTAGAGGAGGATTGTGTGCCTACTATTGAGCATCAGCGCCGCTTGAACCCACCTATGCAAGAGGTGGTAAAGAAAGAAATCATCAAGTGGTTAGATGTAGGGGTGGTATATCCTATATCAGATAGTAAGTGGGGGAGTCCTGTACAATCTGTGCCTTAAAAAGGGGGCATGATAGTGGTAGCCAATGAGAAGAACAAATTGATCCCACTCATTCCTGTTACTGGGTGGAGAGTGTGTATGGATTACCAAAAGCTCAACTCATAGACATTAAAGAATAACTTTCCAATGCCCTTCATGGATTAAATGCTTGATTGATTGGCAGAAAAAGGATGGTATTGTTTTTTGGATGGTTATTCTGGATATAACTAGATTTTTATTGCACCCAAAGATCAGGAGAAGACCACTTTTATATGCCCGTATGGTACTTTTTCATTCAAGCGGATGTCATTTGGGTTATGTAATGCACCTACCACCTTCCAATGGTGCATGATGTCTATTTTCTCAGATATGGTTGAATACACCTTGGAGGTATTTATGGATGATTTTTCATTTGTAGGAGATTCATTTGAGTTGTGTTTGGCAAACTTGAGTATTGCCTTGCAACAATGTGTGGAATTCAATCTTGTACTTAATTGGGAGAAGTGCCACTTTATGGTTAAGGAGGGCATTTTTCTCGAGCATAAAATTTCAGCAAAAGGAATTGAAGTTGATCAAGCCATGGTTGAAGTTATTGAGATATTGCCACCTCCAGTTTCTGTGAAGGGGGTTCGCAGTTTTCTCGGCCATGCTGGTTTTTATCGAAGATTTATTAAAGACTTCTCCAAGATTAGAAACCCACTCTGTAAACTTTTTGAGAAGGAAGCAAAGTTTTCCTTTGATGAAGATTGCTTGAAATCATTTGAATTCCATAAAGGGAAACTGGTGAAAGCCCCTATCAATGTAGCACCGGATTGGTCCAAGCCATTTGAGATCGTGTGTGAAGCAAGTGGTGTTGCCCTTGGAGCTGCTTTGGGGAAAAAGAGGGACAAATTGTTTCATCCAATCTATTATGCCAGCAAGGCTATGAATGGAGCTCAAAAGAACTACACTATCACCAAACAGGTACTCCTAGTTGTAGTGTATGCTTTTGAGAAATTTAGAGCTTATTTTCTTGGAACCAAGGTAGTGGTCCACACTGACCATAAAGCCTTGAGATATTTGACAGCTAAAACAAATGCGAAACCAAGGTTGATTCGATGGGTGTTACTACTCCAAGAATTTGACTTTGAAGTCAAATAGAGAAAGGGTTGTGAAAACCAAGTGGTAGATCATCTATCTAGGATGGAAGGTGAGCGAGCATTTAGAGATAAGATGGAGATCAATGATTCATTCCAGATGAGGAAATTTTAACTGCTGCTCCAGAGAAACTTCCTTGATACGCTGATTTTGTGAATTATGTGGTGAGCGAGGTGATTCCAGAAAATCTTTCTTTTCATCAAAGAAAGAAATTTCTTCATGATGTGGCACACTACTTATGGGATGAGCCATATCTTTTTCGGTGATCTTATGATAATATAATAAGGAGATGTGTTCCAAAGGTGGATGTATTAAGCATATTGGAAGCATGTCAAGCTTCCCCAGTCGGGGGCCACCATGTTGGTGATCGAACAGCGAGAAAGGTGTTGCAGAGTGGCTACTATTGGCCATCATTATTCAAGGATGCTTATGAATTTGTACTAAAATATGACCAATGTCAGAGGCAGGGGTTTATCTCCAAGAGGCATGAAATGCCTTTAACCAAGATGGTTGAAGTGGAATTGTTTGAGTTTGGGGCATAGATTTCATGGGCCCTTTTGTAAGCTCGTATGGAATGAAGTACATTTTATTTACTGTGGATTATGTATCCAAATGGATCAATGTTGTTTCCTTGTCTGATAATGAAGGGAAGAGAGTTGTTGCATTTCTTAAGAAGAACATCTTCTCCCGCTTTGGAGTTTCACAATCTATTATAAGCAATGAAGGATCTCATTTTTACAAAAAAGTGTTTCGGGCAGCTTTAGTGAAATGTGGGGTGAAAAAGCACAGAGTAGTAACTCCATATCACCCAAAAACTAGTGGGCAAGTGGAGGTGTCAAATAGGGAGATCAAAACCATCCTAGCCAAAACAGTGAATGCTAATAGGTAAGAGTGGGCTCGAAAGCTTAATGACGCTCCATGGGCGTATCGGACTACTTTTAAAACTCCAATTGGTATGTCACCGTATCAGCTAGTCTATGGAAAAGCATTCCATTTACTAGTTGAGCAGGAACACAAGGCTTTTTAGGCTCTAAAAAGGTTAAACCTGAATTGGAAAGAGGCAGCAGAGCTAAGATTAGGGCAATTGAATGAGATGGATGAATTCCATCTCGAGGCTTACGAAAGACCGGACCTTTATAAAGAGAATATGAAAAAGTATCACGACCGAAGAGTTGAAATTAGAGACTTTCATAAAGGTGATCTGGTACTTCTGTTCAATTCTAGGCTCAAATTATTTCCAGGTAAACTCAAGTCTAAGTGGTTAGGATCGTTTAAAGTTAGTCAATTCTACTCATCTGGGGTAGTCGAACTTGAAAATGAAGACGGCAGCGTCTTCAAAGTGAACGATGAACGAATAAAACTTTATATCGGTCTAAAAGACTCAATAAAAAGTGTTGATATCTTTTATATCTATAAATTCTAAGTAATCAAGATAACTGAGTCATGCCGCGATGATAAATCAGGCGCTAGTGGGAGGCAACCCACAACATATTGTTGTAACCATAGTTAGAGTCTATTTTATGTTTTTGTGCAATTTTGATGAGTTTGTGAAGTGTGCAGGACCAAAAATACAATAAAAGGGGAAAAGAGGGATACGAGTGAGCTACTGGAAAAAAGTGACGGATGACTTGGCGGACCACTAGTCCCCTGACAGACCACCATTTTCACCCGTCAAGAAATGGAAATAAAGTTTATTCACTGGATAAGCCACGATGGCCTAAGTGGCGGACCATCACATTCTTGGTTGACCGTCCTACTGACCATCACATGGAAATAAAAACACCCAAACTCTGGTGATGAATGACGTTAAAAGTGGTGGTCCACCATATCTATGACGTACCGTCAATATCACCGTCACTTTAGCCCTTATTCTAAATTAGGGCGGGTTAAATTGGTACTCTTTATAAGTACTCCATATTTGACCCAATGTGAGATTTTAAGGATAAAATTAGCTCACTACTTCCCTCTCTTCATCATAAATAAACAGTAATGCAAGAGCTAGAATCTGTAACGTAGCTTTGTCATTGAAGTTTCAAGCACGTAGCGTACCTGCCAAATCTAGGTATATGCATACCCTTCTCTTCTGGTTGTCCATATTAAGTGTAAGAGCATGATTTGTTTTTTTATTTTGTTCCTATTATGTTGAGTTTGAATGACATGAGTTGGACTTCAACGTGCAAATTTGTGTGAAATCTGAGTAGTATAAGTTGAAAAATTTGAAGAATGTGCTTAAAATATGAATTTAGTGTCGTGTTGATAGCTGGA